>NC_056738.1:25103154-25222822 GCF_019279795.1 Protopterus annectens | reverse complement strand
ATAGTTTTTTCCTACCTTAGGCATGCTTTCATTTTCCAGTTTTCCCAGCTACTCTACATTTTAATTCATTTTATTCTCCTTGTTGGCCTTCAAGAAGTTAGTCACTTAGGCTACCATTTTCTTTTAATTAATTTGCAGGCTTTGATGATTTAAACTATTTGGTACCCAGCACTTGTTTTATAGCCACCAGCTTAGAGCTCCAGAATTGATTAGAGTTTGGCCACAAATGAGTGGAGAAAGCACTATTGAAAAGTGAAGAAATACACGGTAAGTGTAGGTGATACAGTGGAGTATTGGAGTAGCATTCTTACCACACAGCATGAGGTTCTCTGTTTCGATTCTGATCTGGGGTGTCATCTGTGCAAAATCTGCATATCTTCCCTATGTTCATGTGAGTTTTTTTGGGTGCTTTTGTTCCTCTAAAATTCGAAAGACGTGCAATAAGCATATGTCAGTATTAAGGTTGCTGTAGATGTGTGTGCGCATGTGTACATATGGTATGGAACTACTACAGGATCTGCTACCCAGCAGTGTGAACATTGGCTTCAGATAATTGTCACTTTTTAAGTGACATACTGAGCTTGTGCAAAAAAGGGTTGCAAATGGATGAATTGGGCAAATAAGACCTATTCATTTATTAAAATGGAGGTGTTTGGACATGATTGGCATCATGAAGATCAGTAATTCTAGTTACAGAATTTAGAGAAAAGGTTCATTACATGTTCTCAACAGCACTGGCTTTTAAGTCATGGGATCATTGAATGGGATTATGAAAATGATGGGGGGAGCCATAGGTGGGGAGAGAACTAGGGATACAAATAAACTAAGAATGGGTGCAGGTTTGAGTTACCTTCAAGTCAAAGGTTAAAATGTTTACAGGTGAGTGTCATTGCAGACGTGCAGTAAATTCAGCTAGAGTTTATCCTGTTTTGTCTGGTATATATTGAGATGTTTACGTTTGCAGAGGGGAAATTGGATGCATATGTAATAGGAGTATGAGGAATTGGCAAGAGTTTAGATACTAGTTTGAGATTAGTTAACAGGTTATTTTTAAATGCATAGTCCAATCGAAATGGTTGTTTATTTTATGGGGAGGGTGGTTGAGCTGCTCAGATGTAATCATTATGTTGTGAATTCTTTTATTTCTTACTAAAAGTCCGTAAGTAAAACATGGAAATGTAGAGAGCACCTTACAGTCTAAGAATTAAAATAAGTGGTAAGTGAAATTGTAAAAAAGGGCAGGAAATATGGCCCAAGGAAAAAAGATAATAGTCATTGTTGCCATTGTTAGGGTGGGAGGTTGGCATAATGGTTAAGGTGTTTACCTTACAGACACAAAATGCAATGTTTGATTCTCACATACAGTAATTAGCTAGGAGGCTTATAGTGTCCCACAAAGGCATTTAGCCTAATACTAATCTAAGAACCTATGAACTAATAATTAAATGCTCATTGACTTTAAAGGCGTGGAGGATCATAGGGTGCTCCTTTGATGTTTTCATTGTGGTTTTAAGTAATAGAGGGTCATGCAGTTTGACTGTTCATAACTGGACTTCAGTCTGGTGGGTTTTTTAGTAGTACTTGAACTAAGGGTTCAGAATTTGGTAACCATATTGTGTATGTAGTTAGAGAACTGCACCCAAAAACTGAAAAAAAAAATGTTTTTCAGCAAATCCTGATCTTTTTTGCATTACTTATGTCTCTAACCGGGAAAAGCCGAAAGACACAACAACAACGCCTCTGTTTCTAAGTAAATGGTTACTATTATTTTCTAAGTTGTTAGACCCTAAATGATCTGAAGGAGGCTGTCATAGCCTATCTTGATTTTGTTTTACAGTGAAAGCCTTCGCCTTCCTGATGTCATTTTGAGGGACAGAAAGAAACCCTTATGATGGGATAATTTACTTTGATTTTCTCTCTCATCAGTTTAGAGCATTGCTGTGGCTGCCTGCTTTTCACTGTCAGCATAAGTAATTTTTAATTGCTTTGCTTCCTTTGAGCATTATACAGAAATAAGCACCTTCACACCAAAGCAACAAAGATTTCAGTAGCAAATTCCCACCTTATCTCCACCCTACTTTTTGCCTCTCCATCATATACCAACCTAAGGCAATGCGATCTAAACATACTCGAGACCTGCTATAACAAAATAGCCAAATTCGCTACAGGAGTATCCTACCATAGTCACCATTGTCTCTCACTTGCTGAACTGGTCTGGCTTGAACTCCCTCACCTCCTTCAGTGGTATCAACTCCCACTCGCCCACAAACTAGTAAACCATCCACTAAAAGTGCCATCCCTCCAGAATCTACTCCAACCCTATCGCACCACCAGAC
Organism: Protopterus annectens; assembly: GCF_019279795.1. Classification (NCBI taxonomy): domain Eukaryota; kingdom Metazoa; phylum Chordata; order Ceratodontiformes; family Protopteridae; genus Protopterus; species Protopterus annectens. The sequence continues at coordinate 25,220,486 of NC_056738.1, read as the reverse complement.
CACTAAGATCCAGCAACAAAAATCACTTACAGGTCACTAAAGCCAATAACTCTGCTGGATAAGCACTATTCTCTTGCACCATAGCCAAATTATGGAACTCCCTCCCATCCACAATTATCTCTGTACCATCATACACCCACTTCAAAATTGTACTAAAAGCGCACCTAAAAATATGCTGGCTATGCCTTTGCAACTCCCCCTCTAATATCACCCACCACCTTTGTTTCCACCCCACAAACTACCTTGATTATAGCAAGCTTGGATGCTCATAAGCCTAACTACTACTTATACAGCAGGAACTTCTTATTGTAACAATTAATGTCTGTTATGTACTTCACAGATGATAAAGATTCTAGTTGTCTACTGATGTACTATGTTCTTAATCTGTAATTATGTTTGTAATTGTTAATTGCTATGAAAATCCAATGTAACTACTGTGTATATTTTAACTGTGTAGCTTTTCTCCCCAGGCCTCTGCTGAAAACCTACATCCAGTCGGACACTCCCGGTCAACAAATGTAAATAAGTAAATGTATATTGACAGTACCCTGAAACATCTTTTAAGAAAATTTGTTATATTTTGAAAAACTTGTGGGACTTTTTGGGACACATTAAACACGCATAGTTTCATCATAAGTCACTATTCACTAGTCACCAATGATGATGTTGATTTGTTTTCATGCATTCCTCACCATATTGGTATCAAATAGTTTAGAGAGACCTGTATTCAATGTTAGTATAATGTTGAAATTAATATCTTGGTTGAACGTATAGAAATGATTTTGAAGTATAGTTTTCTCTACTTTGAGAGTGAATGCTTCAGATAGCTGTATAGGTATGGAGGTGGCTTGTGTCCTCCTGTATGCTAACATAGTGTTATGATATTGGGAACAGCACCAAGTGTTCCCCTATAAATTTATGAGTTATGTGGTGACTTTTGCATGTTTTTTTGGTTGATATCTTTATAATTTGATAATGTGATGTATCTAAATGAAATGAATTTATATCATATTTGAATTCTGCAACTGACTTCTTAAAATTTACTTTTAGTTAATCAAAAGAATCCGTTAATTATTTAGATGTTCTACTATTGAAAGATAATGTTGCTGGCACATTTAGTTCAAGTTTATATGGAAAGCCGACCTTTACAAATAATTTTTTTACAGTATTCTAGCAACCATCCATTTCATTTAATTAGTTTTGTTAAATGTCATATTGTCAGAATTTCTAGAATATTATCTGTTTAAACTTTTTTAGTGGAAATTAGTTATTTGATATATTCTGTATGAAAGACTATCCACGCAGAATGTTAGACCGTAAGAATGAGGTGTACATGAAGCAAACCAGTATTTTTCTCCCATTTTGAGAAGAGGGCTAGAGGTGAACAGAGGTAATACGATGAATAATTATGAACAAATTGTGGATATTAAATGCGGTAATGGTTCCAGTGCTGTTAAGAGCAATTGGAAAAATCATAGAAAGTGGTAACACCAAAAGAATTTTAGGAGAAGGACCCTAGTTTATTTGCAAAAGGCATTTGAACCTTGAGAGGCTGGAAAGAGGGTCTATATTACATGAAGGAAAGCTCATAATATCGAACGCTGTAAAGAGCGAAAATGCCAGACCTCTTATTCCTTATTGTGGGTGGTTGTGTCCCCCAGACACCATGCTAAATATATATACCAACTTCGAGATCGCACTACAATGAGGAAAGGGCAAATATTCAGACCTTCACTGTACTGCGATCCCACAAGAAGTACTTTGAGGTCCGGCATTTTCACTCTTCAGTGTGTTCGATATTATGAACTTTCGTTCACTTTATATAGACCCTGGAAAGAGGTAGCCCTAATAATGGGATAGAGGGGACCCATGGGAACAAAAAGGGTATGTTAAAATGTGGTTCATGCTGTCAATGTCAATATATTTTTGAGGGGGAGTCCCTAAAATTGAGACGATACCTACAGAAGTTAAGCTACAAGAATCTTGACTGCAATATGACTGGTGTAGTCTACTTAGTTTTTTGTGACCCTTGCCACTCATATAGGCAAAATGGAAAGGGCACTAAAAAAAAGCATATTTATGAACATTATTATGTAATTAAATGTCATAATGAGAATGCTTTATTTAAACACAAGCAACAGTGTATTAGTAACAGAAGGCTTCTATTGTTTTGTTTTTATAATAGAGGAAGTTTTACATAACCCTATAGGGGAAGCATGGGAAGACGCCCTTGAGTATCGAGACTTACTGTGGCAGTTAAGGTTAGAAACTAACACCCCACCAGGTCTGAATGACATGCTCTCTTTATATGGTGTGTTTAAATTAAGGGTGGCAGAACTCTGAAAATGTTTAGAATGGTTATGCATAGTCTTCATTTGTACTTTTGTTTTTGAACAAGTTTCTAGTATTTTATAAAATATTTTGATTTTTTTTTTTTAAAAATCCACTGTGACTAGTATGTTTTTCTTAATGTGCAAGCTTTTATGTTACTATTTTATGGAGGTTATATGACTTTAAATTGTTAAATTAACTTTCTGCTTAAGTATACAAGAAGTGCCTGACTGGTGTTTGTTGGTTCTGATTAAGTCCATTTATTAAAACAGATGAAAGTGTTCAACTAACCTATGTGTAATAAACCTATTTAATACATCAGTTTGTGGCTCTAACTTCATTTTTCACAGATTTTGGTGTATTTTTGGTACTTGACTGGGTTGCTACCTCGGATGAGTTTTTTGTTAAGTTATTTGCCGAGGTTTTCTCATTTTCATGGTTGTTTGACACAGGAGGTTGCCAGAAAGTGGAGATGCTTACTGTAAATGATACCTAAAAGAATGTCATATCAGTACTGGAAAATCTCGTTGATGGACACTTTTGTGTTCAATAGACTTTTTGATTTCCTCACAATGGTACATCCCAAAATTTCACTTTTTCTGCACAGAAACTTCTCAAGTATATTCAGGGCCCATTGGATTAACCAGTAGTGGCAGAGGAGGGGCATCATTCTCTGAGACAGTGTTGGCATCCCACACAAACTTTCTGAAAAATATCAAAGATAATTTCAGTCGGTGAATATTCCATCTTAACAATAGATGTCAAGACGCTGTGCAGCAGCCTTCCTTATGACTTTTGTGTACAGGCTGCAAAAGAAACCAGGAAATGTCAAACTGCTGCTCAAGAGGAAGACCTCACTCTAAGCACAGAACTTCTGCAGCTGGTTCTTGAAAATAACTTTCATTTCAACTCCAGCTCTTGTAGACAAAAGAAATAGTTATGGGAGCAGCCATTACCCCTAACATGGTGAATGTAGCAGTATTACATTGGGAAGTAGTAGTCTAGAACTGTAGACACTGGGTCAACATCAGCAGCTGTGGTTTATCAATATCTTAACTAAAACCAAACTATTTCTATCAGTTTAGATTAGTGTATCATTCAGCTTTCTACATTTTGCTACCCAGTCCATCAAGGAATTGATTTTCCATAGCCAAAAGGTACAGCAGGCACCAGCAAACATACATTGCTCAACGATTTGTACAGGACACCATCAATAGCAAACCTGCTCATACACACTATTACCATATGTCTGTCCCATATGAAATACAGTATCACGTCCCAGTGTTTACAGATTACAGAGGTCTTCAGTGAATTGCAAGGAATCCTTAAAAAGCTTGACTCTCTCAGAAAAATCCTGGAAAGTGGTTTTAAGAGGAGAGATGTTTAGTGACATCTTGGACACCATCAGAGATTTTGAAAAGAGTGGGAGGACTATTGAACTCAAGCCCAAAGGGAATGGGCACACTGGTCCTGTAGTTTTCACAGTGTGTATTTCGAGTTTCGAGTGTATTCACTGTTGCAGTCCTGCCCCCCCCCCCCATCCCCCTTGTCTCTCTCTCTCTCTCCTCTCCTTACAGTGGAATTTTTGGTGTTTACTTTCTACTGGTGGTGTTCTTCCGCCATAACCTAGCTCCCTATTTGGGGGCTTCTGACAGTTGGGGCATGAAAAACTGATGTAATGGTGTCTGCTGCCTGATTTTTATACCACTGACTACCTGATGTCAGTCCTGGAGCAGCAGCAACCGACGCAGAAATGCTAAGCCTCTTGTATTTGGGCTGACTGAGGGTACTCCTGGCAGGATAACCCAAGTGTGATGACTGCAATAGTGAATACACTCTAATATCTTCATTTATGGTAAGTGTACACAACTATACTTTCTCCTGGCTCCTGTCCCCCCAGGTCAGGAGACCTTCACTAGTGTTACCAAACCCATCTTGGCCCCTTCTCCAGTCTGTCCTTCGGTTTCAGAGGTCTTGGATCCGTGTCTTATGGAACTGTCTGTATTGAATCTTAAGATGCTGGTGTCTTCTGATCCAATTACTTCTCTGAGTGGACCGGCTTTGAATGTGTCAGTGTTGGATGTCTGTCTCAGCTGAAGCGCCATTGTCAGCTGCGAGGTGCTGGAGTCTTCTTGCGGAGCTGTCGGAGTCTACTATGCTCCCTGGAGCTTTGGCATTGGACAGCTCCATTTCAACTTCTGCCTCGGGTGAGCTGCTATATCAGAGGGAGCTGGTGGTCTGGAATTGTATCTTCTTGGCTCCATTGGCTTCCTTCTCCGTGGAGCATTCTGCCTTTGAGGTAATAGAGAGAATATTCTTTGAAGAATTCAAACAGTTACACCGCCCTCAGATCTTCCATCTGGTTCCCAGATGTCTTTATGCAGTTAGCCTTATCACTCTACCACACAGAGACAGCGACCCAAAGTCTCCAGGCTACCTAACAAGGTATCTTTAGATCTTCTCATACTTCTGTGGAGCACCCTAGCAAAGATGTCTCTAGGAAGAGCCTATGGAGCTGCCTTTCTACTCTTAGCATTTACCTTGAAAATCAGAGGTTTAAGAGATTAGCACGCAGCATTATGGTGGGTATGTCAGGGCCTTTTGCTGAGCCTGTGAATAAGACTAAGAAACTTAAGCCTGTTACTTCGACTGCACCTCCCATTCCAGACATCCCTCTCTAGGCCAATAAAGACTCCGAGGTTCATTTGGATATTGGCTGTAACCATTGGCAGATACCACTTTGGAGTCCATCAGGTATTTTTCTACTAGCACGTCCTCTAAGGTTTTGCAGATGTCCTTGTCAGATGGACGGGGGAACCTAGGTTTACTGCTTCTGAAGGACAGCAAAGCATCCGACAATTTAATCTGGGAGGATGTACTGACTGTGGGTGCACTGGGTAGCCCTACATCAGGTCCCTCCACCTAATATAAACCAGATGTTTGCCTTAAAAAGAAGCAGAAGAACTGAACATGTTTCTCTCCCTCAGGAATCATCTGATGGGCAGGCCTTTTTACAATGCCTATGTAATGCCTTCATGGCTTTAAGGCCTCCTTCAGAGTCTCCCCTATTACTACTACCCCTCACAAAAGGGTTAGGCAGCAGGTTCTTTCTGATGAGAATTCCTTAAAAGATTAATCTTCTGTTTACTTTGTCTAGATTACATCTCCTTTGGAGTATGCTTCCCCTGAGGAAGAATCTTTTGGCAGTGTCTCTCTTGGTGTGGATATCACACTTGGTGAGACTATTGCATGGACATGGGAGTACTTCAGGTGGGACTGCTCTCCGATGTCTGAGGTGCAGAAAAGATAGTATGATTTGATTCAAATGGACTCTCCCTCACCATCTGCTGTGCCTCCTGTTTGACCAATTTTCTTGATGCCTTCCCTTCTGTATCAAAGGTTCTGGATACTCATCCTTCTGCCCATAAAAGGCCAGATAAGTTTTACAAAGTTTCTGAGGATTGTAAATTCTTTTACAAGTGCCCTTCTGCTGATCCAGTTGTGGTTTTCTGCCATCCTCTACACTATTCCGTACTGATAAGGAGAGTAGAATTATGGAAACGGGGGGATGTGTACATTTCAGCTACCGTGGCTTTGTGCGATCAACTATGAAACCCATATGACCAATTATTCCTTGGCCCTTCTTGCTCAGGCTACTCAGCTTCTCTATGACTTCCCAGATTTTGGAAGTTCTCAGCTCTGTTCTTGGGGCTTCTTCTCAGATGGGCCATCATTCCAGTAAATGCTGCTATGATGCAGCTGAGGCATTTTCTATAGCTGCTGCCTGGGGCTCTGTCTTGAGGAGATGGTCCTGGTTGAGGTTTCAACCACTCCTTGATGCTTTCAAGGCTAAGGGTTATGGATATCCCTTTAGATAAGGCCTTATTTGGGACTGCTGCATCGAATTTGCTCAAGTTATTGCAGGAGAAGTGAAGGCGTTACAGGATTTAAGGTACATTTTTGTGTCTCCAGTTCTTAAATTCTGAAGGAGTTATCCAGTCAAAACTGCTTTTGTTAGGAAGCAATCTCGCACTCTCTCCTAGAGGCAAGAGGATGGCTAGGAAAGCTGCTTCTAAGCTCTCTTGTCTGCACCTTCTCAGAAGCAGCTCTTTCCTGACAAGCCAGGTAGTCTGTCACTCTGGGCCTCTCCCACATCCCCCTTTCTCAGCTCTCTCTCCCAGCCTGGGGAACACACAATTCAAGATTATTGGGTCCTTTCCATTATGCACAGAGTACTTCATGGTCTGGATATCTCTGCCTCCCTTAGTGGGAATTTCTCAACCACCAGGAGAACAGCTTCATTTCTTTCCAGAGGTGCTTCAAGAGTTGAAGTCCCAGGGAACTGTAAAAGTTCCACAGCCCTAAAGGGGAGGGGTTCCATTCCTGGATGGTTCTTGTACCCAGTAAAGATGGCCCTTGGAGACCTATTTTGGACCTTTCTCATCTCAATATCTTCCTAAAGGTTCCAGCCTTTCACATGTTTTGTTTACAGACCTAATTTCCTCTCATTCTTCTACAGGCTTTTCTGGCCACTGTGGACATCAAGGATGCCTACCTTCATATTCCCATTCATTCCCTTTACAGGAGATTTCTGCGTTTACTTCCTCACATTTTCAGTTATCTGCTTTGTCTTTTGGTCTCTGTGTGGCACCCAAGTTTATTTACAAAATGCTTGGCTCCTGTCATTGCTTTCTGCAAAATCCAGGATGTACAAGTCTTCCCTTCTCTGGACAACTTGCTACTCCCGCCATCACTTTCGGAGACTTCGCAACAGCATCTTTTCATCATTTCCCTTCTGCAAATGTTAGGTTTCACAATAAATTTCAAAAGGTCCTTCCACACTCCTTCCCAGGGCCATGTCTTCCTATGGTGCAGGATACAGATGGGCCTAATGTTGGCTTCCCTACCTCCTCAAAAATTTCAGTTTCTAATTGACTATTTCCAAAAAGTTCTCCCTTTGCACTGTGACAGCCAGAGTGTTTCTCAAGCTGCCAGGATTTATGGCATCCACTATCCCCATGTTGCCTGTGGCCAAACTGCACAAGAGGAAATGTCAGTTGTTCTAAAGTCAGTTTGGAGACCGCATTTGCACTCATTGGAGTTTGGACTTCCTCCTCTTATTTGTCTAAAGAGAGAGCTAGTGGATTCAACAGTTTTCCCTGAACTGAGGTCTTCCTTTGCGTCCTCCTCATCCTACTCAAGTCCTGTTCTCATAGGTGCCTCAGACATGGGCTGGGGTTCAGCCTTTGCAGACTTAAAGGTTCAAGGCCTTTTGTCTCCTTTTCAAAGGCAAGAACACACAAATATAAAAGAAATGCTAGCTCTTCTGCTGGCTCTTCATGCTTTCTATACTCAAGTCCAGGACGCTTAAAACTGTCTACAGACAACACCACAGTACTTTGGTATGTAAACAAACAGGGGGTGGGGGGGGGGGCAAAATTGTATCTTCTGTACAGGCTGGCTCTCATGGTGTGAGCTGGCAGATCAGTGCCAGGTCACTCTGTAGTCATTGTACATCTCCATTAAGAATGTAGTGGCAGACGCTCAGCGGGTCTATGATTCAGTCCCATGAATGGATGCTTCACAGGGATGGGTTTTTGGACATTTTTCACTGGTGGGGTATACCTCAAGTCGATCTTTGTCTCCCCTATGAACAGACAGCTTCCACAATTTTGTACCAGAATCCCAGGTCCTCTGGTCTGGAAGGTGGACACCCTTTTAGTTTCTTGGAGGGGGATGTTACTGTACGCACCCCCCCCCCCCCATTCAGAAAGCATTGCTGAAGATTCAGCAAGACAAACTGAAAATCTTGCTAGTGATACCCTTTTGGCCAAGAGAGTATTGGTTCCCTCTTTTACCTTTAGCCAAGGGTAATTATCTCAAGTTACCTCACAGGGTGGATCTTCCCACATAAGATGAGGGTTTTCTCATAAACACACACCTGTCAACTCTACATCTGACATAGTGGGTGATTAAATTTAATTTCTTTCAGACACCTCTTTTCTGAGGACGTGCTTAGGGTTCTGCAGGAGACCAGGAAATGCAATACCAGGATATCCTACTCATCAAAATGGAAGAGTTTTTCCATCTGTTTGTGTCGTAACCTAGATCCACTGTTTGTGGATATTTCTTTGGTTCTATCCTACTTCTGTGAACTGCTGAAGGCTAGCTTGTCTTTATTCTTGGGTTAAAGTTCATTTATCAGCCATTTCTGCTCCTCTTCTTTTGACTCCTCCATTGGCTTCTACATTAGAGGTACAACTTTTTGTAAAAGGCAGCCTTCATATTAAGCCTCCCAGGAAGCCTGTCCCCCCTCCTTGGGATCTAAATTACATTCTGTAAAAAGTTGCTGCGGCTGTTTTTGAACTTGCAGCCGCAGCTTTCATGCAGCATTGTACTTGGAAGACTGTGCTATTACTAGCCATCACCTCTGCTAAAAGGGTGTTTGAGCTTCAGACTTTGGTCTAGTGACAATATGAGGTATTACCAGCTATTCCAGGAGAAGTAGGGCATCGTGTATGTAACATACGTCAGCACAGCTAGCTGGAATTTTGTAAAGAATTCTATGTCATTTTTCTATCAAATTGATTTGTACAGATGCCTGTGCCGAAAATGTATTTGTAAGGTTTGCTTGTGTTGGAAATGTATCAACAGTGGGTCCTGCTGAAGAGAAAAGAAATATACATGCATGTAGTAACTGATTAAATGTGTGCATTGTAACTGTTGAAATGAATATATTGTAATAGAGGATACTGGAAGAGAAGAGGTTGATCACAGTCCAGCTGTTAACTTTGAAGAATGTTCTGAAATTAAATTACTGGGTCTAGGACATAAAGATGTTATCTCACAGTTCTGAATAAAGCCAGAGACTCTGTCTGCAAGAAGTATGGTTTGTTAGACTTTGTAGGAAGAGCAGGAGTGTTAAAATTGTTTTACAGCTTCCAGATGCTGCAATAAACTAGCAAAGCTTACGATATGTATTGTAACACACACATGCTAAATCCTGGCAGCTTCTAGTGATGGTTTTAGTGTGGGAAATTGTCATATGATGAGAAGTATGCAATGTCTTTCTGTAATCTAGGACAAAAATGATACTTTAATGCTGTGTGAGACTGAAGTCTCAGAGCTGTCTGTTTTTGTAACCTGACAAGGAAGGCCCCCCTCACCTACTTCATTTTGCCTTACTCTAGTAAGTGACCATGGAAGAAGTAATTCTTTAGATCAGTCAGGAAAATATAGTGAGGTTAGTTAAGTACTCTTTTTCTGTGCCTGTTTGAATCTTTCTGTTATTTTAATATTTCCTGTGATTTGAAACTCCATTTACTGTAAAGAGAGATTTAGTATTTTCGTGTTTTATTTTTTTTTATTAAATACATTTAAACATTTTGTGGTTGGTTTTCTGGAGCATATTTTAATTTCTGAGATTACTTGTGTATATTTGGCGACAACTCTGGCCGCTCCTGGAAGCCTTGCTGTTGGTCAGGCTACCATTTGTATTAATATTTATTTCACTCCCTACAACTGGATGCCCTTCTAAGAGCTTTAGAATAGCTGTCTTAGGAGTGTCTGGCAATGTAACTACCATATAGTCTGTGCAGAAAGAGGCATAACTAGTAAATCTGTGCCAGCCTTTCTGTGTGTGTGTGTGTGTCAGTTGCTTGGAACAGGGACATGAAGCACTGGTTTCAAGAAAAGAGTGTTGGAGGACTTGGCTTCAACACTATGTGGAGGATCCAACTCTATAGGTGTCCAGTAGGGAGTCTTTTTGGGGATCTGGAGGGAGACAGAGAAATCCAGCCCCTGGACTGAGTGTGTTCCATATGTGCTCTTAAGGGAAATCGTGCTTGATGCAGAGAGCTGCATCTGAAAATACTGGGTGTATCCATTTTTTTCCAAGTGAATGTCCCGCTCCAGTGTCAGTAGTGAGGATTCAGGATCTTTGATTACTGTCCCAGAGAGGGGACGTCATTGGCCTCTCCACCCTTCCTAGTTTTTCATAAGGATAGGATTTCTTTGCGTACCAATCCTTCCTTTATGCCTAAGGTTGTGAATGAGTTGTCAGTTAATCAGTGTATTAATTTGTCCACCTTTTTTCACTCTCCACAGTCCCTTAGTGAAAGGGTCCTACATACCTTGGAATGGGCATAGACAACTCAGATTTTAGTTGGATAAAACTAAGGCTATCATGAAATCTGATCACTTTTGTTTGCTCATCCCAGGGCTCTGGGAAGACCGGTTTCCAAGTACAGTATCTACTTTGATCTCCCAGGCCATTTCATTTTGTTATGTTTTCCATGGTAAGTCGGTCTTCCCCTGTTAAGGCTGTTGCCTCTTCTGTTGCCTTTTTCAGGGGTGTGGATACTACTATTTTGGCAGCAGCTGTTCACACTTTCACTAAACATTACAAGTTGTAATGCATCTCCAGCTCCAGAGTGGGCTTTGCTTAGAGCCATACCATGGCTTTCTAGAGAGCGCCTCTGCTCCTTCCTCCTCTCTCTCTCTGTTTCATGAGCTGCGGTATTTTCCCTCATGTACAGAAAACTGCAACATAGGAATAGAAGGACATAGAATAGTTCTGTAAAATCTTACCATAGCCGTAGATGTTCTTCTCTGATATGTTACAGTACTTTGTCCCTCCCAGCTTTCCCTTGTTCATTTTTTAACTGTGGGTGTATGTTTACCTGCTTTTGCTTCTTAAGCTGGTGTTCCTACTTGGGGCATTCATTTCTGAGGATATGTGTAGACGTCGCTTTTATGGCCTACTCTGTCTGCAGGCCTACTTGCGACATCCCACATGCCCTTCAGTGATGAAGGCTTTTGTATATTGGCTGGATGGGACCACTTAACAGCAGTTATCCCTCAAGTAAAGAATATTGCAACATGGAAGAGAAGATCATCTATGGATATGGTAAGATTTTACACAACTATTCTCTATGCACTTTATGGACTTTTAATGCATATTGTTTTATATTCCTATTCATTGAAGTGATTATTCCCTTTAAAATTATAAATTTAGTTATCCTATGTTGTGTGTGTTAGTCCCACTAGGCTACTGACCTCTTTTTTTCAGAGGAGACACAAGTTGGCATTTATGCCACTAGGAGACATTTGACCAGCTATTGGGAAGCTTCTCTTTTTGATGGGTGGCTTGGGGGTCATTCCACTCAATATGTTAGCACAAGAAATCTGGACAAATCCATAAATAAAGGGGGTACAAAAGCCAGAAATTAGGGGCAGATGTTAAATATTGCTTTTAGAAGCTTAAAGTTGCTAGAATAAAAGGTTTTGGCTTACCGTGTGTTTTCTGAATGCTATGAAGTCTGAAAATTAAATATCTATTATATGTGGAATTCTGTCCTCACTGATTTGTCAGGAATCCACAGATTTTAAGTGCAGACCAAAAATGAGGCAAAAATCTGGACGCTCTGTGGAAAATTTGGGTAGTTGAGCGGTATGCTTAGGTAATTTACATCCACCTGTGCCTAGCACCAGCTCAAGCCGATGGACCGTAGTTTAACATCTCATCCAAAGGATGTTTAGGAAGTGACTTGATACTGTTGTATTGCAAAATATGATTTGATTACTCTGCATGTAAAACTATATAAATACAACTATCCAGATTCATGGTCGTGTCTTGAGTGTATAGACGTGAACCAATTACAAAAAAAAAAAAATATACCATTTCAAGTACATCAAAATAGCTTAATTACAGTGGTTCAGACAACTGAAGCAGAGCCATGCATATTTTCAACAGCCTAATGTGATTAAGAAAAGTAATAAAAAGTACAGTTGTGTACACTTACCATAAAAGTAGATGTTCGAGTGTATTCACTGTTGCAGTCCTAACCAATGGGTTATCTGGTTCCTGATCGCCCTCATCGGCCAGAATACCAAAGGTAAGTAAATATGACGGCTGTCATTGGTTCTAAAGGACGACAGGACGTCTGATACAAAGGGAGGCAGCCAACGTCACTTGGTCAGTCTTTCTTGCCATAACACTCAAAAGCCCCCAGAAAACAAGGCTTAAACCAAAAGCAGTTTTGGCAAATACCAAATTTAGCCTGTACCTTAGGAAAAGATAACAAGAGAGGACCAAAAAGGGGGAAGGAGGGAGGGGAAAACAGGACTGCAACAGTGAATACACTTGAGCATCTACATTTATGGTAAGTGTACACAACTGTGCTACGTTTATCGTGTTTCACTGTTGCAATCCTAACCAATGGGTTGATTACCAAATCCCAGAGAAAAGGGGGAGGAGGAGCCAACAGAATCAAGGATTGGAGATAATGCCCTGCAGAATAGCAGTGGCAAACCCTGCCTCGGCTGTAGAAAACAAAGACAAATTATAATGCTTTGTTAAAGTGTGAATAGAAGTCCATGTGGCAGCCTCCAAAATATCTTTAGTAGGGACACCCTTTAAAAATGCTGCAGAAGTTGAAGCTAGAACTAGCTGCTCTAGTTGAGTGGGTCCTAACCCCTTGAGGAGGAACCTTGCCATGAAAGGAGTAACAAAAAAGATATACAATGTGCAATCCATTTAGAAATGGTTTGCTTAGAAATAGCCTTGCCCTGGGCTCCAGGGGCAAAACTGACCAATAACTGTGCTGATTTCTGAAGGTCTTTAGTCCTGTACAGGTAAAACCTGCGCTGTCTGTACACATCAAGAGAATGTAGGATCATATCACCTCTATTCCGAGGATTAGAAAAGAAAGTAGGAAGGTGTATGGACTGATTAAGAGTCAGGCTAGAAACCACCTTAGGCATAAAGGAGCGGTTGGTTCTTAGAGACCCTATCTGCATGGAAAATAAGAAAGGGTTCTACAGCCATCAAAGCTTGCAGCTTCAAAACCCTCTTTGCTGAAGTTATAGCCAAGAGGAAAGCAGTCTTCCAAGAGAGAAACTTTAAATCTGCAGTGGCAGCTGTCTCAAAATGAGGAAGAGTGTGTTTCTCTAGAACAAAATTAATATCCCAGGTTGGAGTAGGTGCCCTTCTGGGAGGTTTTAAGTTACAAGCACCTCTGAGAAACATTTTCATCAGGGGATGAGAGAAAATGGGTTCTTCAAAAGAACAATGAGCAGAAATGGCTGAAGCATGGATCTTGATAGAGGAAAAAGAAAGACCACCCTGAAGCAAATCGGCCAGGTATTCCAGGATCACAGGAAGTGTAGGCTGAGAAGAAGATTCCCCTCTAGCCTGCATCCAATGATATTATTTTTCCCATTTGCCAGCGTAGGACTTCCTTGTGCTAGGCCTCCTGGCCTCCCTCCTCACTTAAAACCACCTGCTGGGAAAGGGAAGAAGAAAAGGGAGGAGTTATATAATGAGCCATGCTGCCAAATGTAGAGACTGAAGATGAGGATGTAGAATATTTCCCCCTTCCTGAACCAAAAGATCTGGCTTCAGAGGAAGATGCCAAGGAGGAGGGTGGGAGAGACTGTGAAGCAGCGGATGCCAATGTTGTCTGGGCCAGTCTGGAGCTATGAGAATAGTCCTTGGTTGTTCGTCCCTGATCTTCAGTAATACTCTGGGAAGAAGAGGAAGGGAAGGGAAGGCATGAACTGACAGCAGCGTCCAAGGGGAGGAAAGAGCACCCACTCTACAGGCTCTGCTGGGATGCTGTCTGGTGCAAAAAAGAGGTAGAAGATGGTTGTCTGGGGAGGAGAATAGATCCACCTGCGGTGTGCCCCAACACTGAATGATGCTGTAAAAGACTGCTCTGTTCAACTGCCACTCTTGAGGATCCAGGGTTTGTCTGCTCAACTGGTCTGCCAAAACATTGAGCCTTCCTGGAAGAAATTGGGCTAGGAGATGCAGGCCCAAGGATGCTGCTATGGACCAAAGATTCATGCTCTGCCTGCACAGGGGGTAAGAATGAGTCCCTCCCTGATTGTTGATGTACCACATGACTGTGGTGTTGTCTGTCCTGACCAGCAGGGTCCCTGGAGAAAGAAGATGCTTGAAAGCTAGTAAGGCCTGCTGAAATGCTATCATCTCCTTTAGTTTTATGTGCAGGTGCCTCTGCTGAGCATTCCAACATCCCTGTATGCATCTGCCATGCAGGTGTGCTCCCCAGGCATAGTCTGATGCATCTGTGGTAAGAACTTGAGTGGCAGGAGGTGGGCGAAAAGGCATGCCTTTGTTTTGTAGACAGGCTGCTGCCCACCATAGAAATTCTGTCTGCAGACATGGAAGCAGAGGAATCATCATATCTGGGTCCTGTGTGTCTTGACACCAAATGTTCTTGAGATACCATTGCAGTTTCCTCATATGCAGTCTTGCATGTGGAATCATGAGAATGCAAGAGGCCATGTATCTGAGAGCTTGTAGGTATTTCTTGCAGGAAACTTTGACAGGCTTGCCAAGTCTTTGAAGTAAACTGAAAGAGTTGTCTGCTTCTCCTGGGTGAGAGATGTATCATCTGGGCAGCTATGTTCAGACTCGCTCCCAGGAATGTTATCTACTTGGATGGCACCATTTTTGATTTTTCTTAGTTGAGAGTGTGACCCAGGGAAAAGAGAAGAGTCTTTACGAATTCTAGATCCTTTAACAGCTGTTCCTGAGAATTTGCTTGAAGCAGACAGTCATCCAAGTATGGATAAAACTGAATTTTCTTCTGCCTGCAAAAAGCAATGACTGGAGCCAGGCACTTGGTGAAAACTTGGGGAACAGTAGATAAGCCAAAGGGCAGTGCAGAGAATTGATAATGTTGTTTGCCCACCCTGAAATTAAGGAATTGCCTGCAACTTTCCCTGATAGAGATGTGCAGATAAGTTTCTTTGAGATCCAAAGTTACCAGCCAGGAATCCTTTTTTAACATTGGCAGCAACTGATGCAGAGTGAGCATTTTGAACTTTGGAATTACCAAGAAATAGTTCAGAATGGACAGATCTAGGAGAGGATGCCAGGTGCCTTCTTTTTTGGAATAGAAACCCTGACCTACTTGCTGAGCAGGAACTGATTCTATTGCTCCCAGAAGAAACAGAGAAAAATTGTTTTTCTATTTCTGCCCTTTGGTTTGGAGAAGCATCTGGGAATCCTTTGGGAACTGGAAAGGTGTGGAAAGAACTTGTGGCCTAGGGATACAGTTCTGAGTACCCATCTGTCCGTGATAGTGGCCCAGTTAGTTGCAAAAAGGGCCAACTTTCCTCCTAAAGGACTCTCCAGACAGGCAAGAACAGCAGAAGTTGGGTAAAGTCATTGAGAATGTTTTGATTGAGATACAGGATAGAACTTCCTGCCTTGGAAGTGGAAGCCTGATAACGCTTAGACCATTGAGGGGTAGCCGCCTGCACCTAAGATGATTTGTAACCTCTAGTCCTTGACTAGTTCTATCTGCTGGAATCAGGAAACGTCCAACTCTTAGAAGGGTAATTCCTGCTAAAGCGAGGAGGTTGAACTTGCAGAAAATCCTTAACAGTTGCATAGACTTGGCCTTATCCTCCATCTTCTTGAGCACTTCCTCTGCTTTGCTGCCAAAAAGACTGTCCTTATGCAAAGGTACGTCTAACACCTTAGCCTTGACAGGCTCTGGAAGGGGCTGTTTTCTGTGCCAAACATGCCTTCTAATAACAGATCCAGTAGCTGTAGCCTTGCAGGAGGCTTCTAGAATGTTGAAACCACAATGTAAAGAATATTTATTGACAAGACTGGCAGAATTCAGCAAATCCTACATATCCTTACTCTCTGCCAAAAGAGGCACACTTGCTGTCCTAGACTTAATAGCCTCCAAGGTGTGCTGCTGGTACTTAAGCATATGAAAAAAACAATTAGTAGACCTAATAGCAAGAGTGACAGAAGTATAAACTTTTTTTACCCCACATATCTAGGTTCCTAGATTCCCTGTCAGAAGGAACAGGATTTTTAGTAACAGTGGCCTTAACTCCTTTTGGGCCTTGAGAAATAACCTCAGGATCAGCCAACGGATTCCTGAAAAGAAACAGAAGAGATTCAGGGACCCTATAGTACCTGTCAGGTTTCCTGGGAGCAGGAGGAACCAAATTTGGAGTTAAGGAATTTTCCAGCAAAACATCATCAACCACTTCCAACACTGGGGGAATAACCAGATGCTTATGCTGAGGTAAATCCAAAAACTCCCTAATCCTTTTCTTAGATTGAGGATAGTCCTGACTTTCCCATTTAAAATGCTCCCTGAAGAGTTTTCAAAGTATCACCAAAAGAGAAATCCTCTGGGGGAGAAGCAGAAGGGATGGACTCCTCTGCATCTGAATCCTCAAAAGGAGAAAAAGCTTGAGACACTTCCTGTTCATCAGCAGAAATTGTAGAAGAATCAGAGCCAGAAAAAGACAAAGCCTCAGGAGAAACATCCCTGCTCTTTTTAGAAGGAGGCAGCTGTAAACCTCTAATAAGGGTCAAAAGATCATTAGCCATTTTAACCATTTGGGATTGAGGGGAACAGGAAGGAAATGGAGCCTGCTTTTTCACAGGCTTATGACTGGAAGATTTACCTGCAAGTCTAAAGGACTCTGGGGGGGCTGACAACCGCCGAAGTCGCAGCAGAGGTAGTCAGTAAGAGCTTGCTGTCTGAACAAAGAACGGAAGCCTTGGACACTGGCATCAGCTTAGCGGCTCCAGAGCCAGCCGAAGAGGTGACAGGTGAGAGGTCAGAAGGCAAAATGGAGGCCAGAGGCCTGGGGGGACTCTGAAATGGTCTCAACCGATGCCTGTGGTTGAAAATACGTGGACTGCATGGGGCTGCAAAGGCGCCTCACTGGCTACCACATGACTGACGACCATCCTAACATCATCCGAGGATTTAACCTTCTGAAGCCTGTCACGGTCCTTATCCTTGTGTTTCTTGGGTATATCTGAAGCCTGAAGACCAGCGGACACCATACCATCAAACTTAGGCCAAACTCCAAAATGTTTAGCTTAAAGCTTAGCCCGACGACGAATAGTACGCGGATTAAAGGAGGCACAGAGATCACAATTGGGAACATCGTGGTCAAGGCCAAGACAAATACAATGGGAATGAAAATCACTATGGGGAATCTGCTTTCCACAGGTCAGACAATTAACCTTTTCTGACATTCGTTAAGGCAAGAAAAGAGAATCCCCAATGGGGTACTTAGCTATAGTAGTCTTCAACTTTGTAGTCTGAAATGAAAAAAGGTTAACTGCCGACTGCACTCGTGCAAGAAATGCTTCTGCTTCGAGCTCCACGGCAAGGAAGACTGAGGAAGTGACGTCGGCTACCTCCCTTTGTATCAAACGTCCTTTACAACCGACAACAGCTGACGTTATATTTACTTACCTTTGGTATTCTGGCCGATCGAGGGCTACCGGGAACTGGATACCCCATTGGTTAGGACTGCAACAGTGAAACACGATGAACATCTATGATGATACTGTCTGCTGAAACACAAAACATGCATTGCATAAGGTTCCAAAATTTAACTGCACCTTAGGCTCAAAGGTTCTTAGTAAGCATACAACCAGAGACCACTGAAGTGTAAGCCATTATTAGCTACTGTTGATGGGAAGTTAAATGTCCCTTGTTAAGTGCATCATCCTCACATACACCAGTGGGGATTTTATGCCAAGTCATTTAATAGTCTTGATCTGATGTCAATTTTCATTCTACACTCATCTTAGGGAGTTTGGATCTGATTCGGCCATATGCAAAAGCTTGTGGCAACCAGAAAAGTCTCAGGCTACTCAATTGGCCCCAGTGCACCAACCCCAAGTAGCTCAGATCTCGTTTGCTGGTTGAAAGCAAAAGACATGGTGCCAGCGTCTCTCAAGCAGCTGTTATTTTTTCGTACAATTCTGATTTTTCACTTTACCTATATAAATATCTGAATCTACTTAAGACTATCGTTTCTCTTAAGTCTCCCTGATCTTCCCTTTTTGTACTTTTGCATTCCTTCATATACTGTCATTAGTTTATTTTTCTAATCTACATTTACTGTATTTCTTTAAATACCATTCTTGGTATTTCTTTCTTTCCTCTGTCCTTTGTTTAAAAAAAAATCTTTTGTTTAGTTTATTGTAGTGTGTGGTATATCTGACTATACATTATCTTTTGCTATGTCTGACAAAGATTAAGGCACAGCTGGGTTTAAGGAAAGTGACAAGTGTTGGCACAAAATTCTATTTTCGGATGCCCACCTAATTCATGTATACTGTTAAGGTCAAATCCTCCTGCAGAAAAACTGTTGCCGGTCATGCTTTCAACCCCAGTGCTCTGGTTGAACGCAAGAACAAGCTCATTTTGAATGGATTACTTTCCTCTTCCTTTAGTGAGACACTTTCTGGAACTTCCCCCTCTCCAAGTACTACGACATCTTCCAAATATTCAGACAAGTCTAAAAGGCCTTTGTTATCAGATGCAACAACTTCCTCAGACCCTAAAATGAAAATAACCAAGTCCTCTGGTCTGACTTCAACATTGGATCCTAAAATGAAAGTCTCTTCAATCTGACCTTGCCATCTGATCCAAAACCAAAAATGGCTAAACATACTTGGATTAGAGTGCTTCAGGTCTGACACACAGCATTGGATTTGACACCCAGCATTTGCTGTCTCCTGAGAACCAGATACACTCTGTGGACCCATACCCCTCAAGGGTCCTCTCTCTTTTTTTGGAGAGACCAAAATCCCAATAAGTAGTTTCCATTCGTTCTTCCAGAATCCTTGTGGAAGAAGACATGGAGAGGTTACTGAGAAAGATTCTCAGCTCACAGCATGTCAAATGTCTTGTCAGCTCCTTACTCCTCTGAGTCGAGATCCGACCTTCCACTACATCCCCTTTGCAAGTTCCTTCTCCAACTCCCTAATCGGTTTTGGAGTTTTTGGATCCAAGTCATCAGGGTCAGTCTGCATCGGATCCTAGAATTTCTTTATCTTCTGGTATAACCCTGACCCTGAGAAGCATCTTGCCCTCACCAAGAATGATGCCACAATACAAAGAAAAAAATTATCAGTTTTAACAACTGGCTAAGCTATTGGTGTCGTTCAAAGGGGATCCAGTGTCTGTCAGCCTGGGACGACATGCTCGACAAGCCACGCTGCTTCACCAGAGATGGCTTGCACCTGTCGCCCTTAGGCTTTCGAATACTGGCCAAGGCTCTTGCCACCCCATAGTGCTTTTTAGGCAAGGCTCAAAAGACAAACCCACCTCCCTAAACAACACAAGTAACCAAAAACCGAAGGTAATGCTACTCAGTGCCAGAAGTCTAAACCTCAAAATGCACGCACTCGAGGCACTCCTTAGCATGGAGAAAATAGATATCTGTGCAGTAACAGAAACCTGGTTCAAGGCTCCAGAGAGCACCCCAGCACTACCAGGATACAACTCATACCATACCTTTCGGCCTCCGAACCCAGACCGAAATACAAAAGGAGGGGGTGTATCCATTTTCATAAGGGATACCCACACCTCTGGGTTAGTAGCACAGCACATGGCCTCTGAGACCATCAATGTGCAACTAACAGTGGGCAAAGCTGCTTTTCAGATCATAGCTTGCTACAGATCACCTACCTTGTCTCAGGACCCCCACTCAGCATTCCTGAGAACATTGGAAAATATAACAACATAATATAAACACCGTGATATGGGGAGATTTCAACTACCCAAACACTGACTGGGATAACTACTCAAGTAGAAACTCCTTTGCTCAACGCTTCCTAGAGTTTATAAATTCAAACGCCCTGGAACAGCTGGTCACCACGCCCACAAGAGGTGGTAACATATTGGACCTGATCATCACCAACATGGGGGATCAGTGCTCCACACCATAGGTAAACCCCTCGCTGGTAAGATCAGATCATAAACTTATCACACTGGACATCCACATCCCAGCCCAACCCCTAGTCAAGGAAACCACTGTGAAAAACTTTTCAAAAGCCAACTTCTCAAGACCAAGGTGGAAAGTTTCCAAGCCCCCTTGCTAAAGGATAATGCTGCCCAAACCACAGAATCCTATACAAATGCATTCTATGAGCAACTACAGGAATGCATGGATCAAGCCATCCCAAGTAAAACCAAGACTCACTCCTCCAAAAAGAGGAAACCAGTCTGGTGGTCCCTGGCCATAAATAAACTATACAACAGAAGGAGAAAACTATTACATGTTAGAGCAAAATCCCAAAAAGGAAAGGGATCACTGATCAATATCAGCAAGAAACTACGATCCCTCATAAAATCATCCAAGGCCAGTTTCGAAAGAAAAATTGCCAAATACTCTAAAGGTAATCACAAAGCCTTCTTTAGTTATGTCAAGAATCTAGGTGGAAACTCTCAGATATGCTCTGAGCTAGTGCAAAATGGCAAAAATTACACTGAACCAACTGACATTGCCAACATCCTGGCTGACAGGTTCAGTGCAAACTTTACCCCCCCTCTCACCCCCAAAAGGGCCTGTGTCCATCCAAGAAGAATGCAGAGCCCCAGACATCACAGACAAGCAATTAAAAACAGCCCTCTCCAAAGCTAAAAACACAGCATTAATGGGACCGGATGGTATCCCAGGCTGCATCTTGCACAAGCTCCAAAATGAACTAAACCCTCATCTAAATTCACTGTTCAAACTCAGCCTTACAACAGGCTAGGTACCCAAAGAATGGCGTACAGCTACAGTCATCCCGCTCCACAAAGGTGGTGCCACAACAGAACTTGGGAACTATCACCCTATAAGACTGGCTAGCCTGGTCTGCAAGGCTATGGAGCGAATCGTCATGGATCTCATAAACAGAGACATTGGGAACCTCCAGACACTGGACCCTACCCAATTCGGCTTTGTTGAAGGCAGATCATGCCTCCTAAACCTAGTTGACTTCTTTGAAACAGTTACCAAGGCCATAGATGAAGGAAAGGCAGTCCACACAGCCTACCTGGACCTTGCTAAGGCCTTCGACACCATTCCCCACTCCAGCATCATAGATAAACGCACCAGCTTGAACATCAACCCCTATGTCACGAGATGGGTTGCCAACTGGCTCACAGATAGAACACACATGGTCAGAGTTGCAGGTGCTATGTCCGACTCTAAACCAGTCACAAGTGGCATCCCACAGGGCTCTGTCCTGGGGCCCCTCTTATTTGGTATGTACTTCTCTGTGGTACAGGCAAGCACGGGAGGACTATGGCTAACCAAGTTCGCAGATGACTGCAAACTGGGGGCCATAATTGACTCCCCGGCTGACACAGACATCCTCCAGAAGGGTCTCAGAGACAGATACCTGGTGTCAGAACCATGGCCTCAAGCTAAATGCTAAAAAATGCATAGTCATCCCCTTTGGGAAGAACAAAGTGCCCACGAATTATCACATAGGTGGTAATCCACTAAGTACGGAGGATGTAATTACAACCTCTCCTTTGATAATCACATTGCCAAAGTGGTTAGAAATTCCTTCTATGTAGCCCACCTAATCACGAAAGGGTTCACATCTATATCGAGAGGTCATTGTGCCCATCTACTCATCACTCATTAGGCTCATAATAGAGTACAATGCCCCATTTGGAATGTACCTTACTCGACACCTGCAACAGCTGGAAAGGCCACAGAAGTACCTCACCAAGAGGATCATGGGCCTCAAACAGATGCCCTATGCAGGTCGATTAAAGAAACTCCAGCTCTACTCATTTGCTTACTGCCTGCTCAGAGGTGATCTCTGCCTGAAGTTTAAGGCCATGTCCAACCCGGAATTAATGGACATGCTCCACCTCAAGAAAACCAAATCTCTTAGAGCCACACACTCCAGTGAATTAAACCTCAACACAACAATAAACAGGACATGCTGGAGGGATAGATTCCTGTCCCAGAGACTTCCCTCACTGTGGAATAGAATCCCAGTTTGTTAGGCAGAGCCCCTCACTAACACTCTTCAAGAGAATTCTTGACGAGTGGATGGGAAATCGAAATTCACCCTGGGGATCACTTCAGTGGCCCTGCTAGACAGAGGCCCAGGAAACTAATTTAAAAGGGAGGCGAAAGCCAACACATTCTGGCTAGGCTTATAAATGCCCTTGTGCAGATAGCTTAGTACCTACCTATGAACCTAAACCTTGCTCTGAGCTCTTTGGTTCCATCTGTTCCAGAGAGCTACTGGAGCTGGGGCTACCCTGTTGGGTCCTGCGTGTCACAGCCAACTCTGAAGTTTTTGGAGCCATCACTACATCTCTGGGCCTTGACACGCGTTGGTTAAGCTCTGACTTAAGCCATAGTGGAGCTCTCGTCTGAGCTGGGGGGGGGGGGGCTACAGTCTGAAGGCTTGCCTTTATGGATGTGGGGTCCTCTTCCTTTCTGGGTGGGGGGGGGCAGTATGCCTTTGAGGTCATGGAGAGAGCCTTGTCTACTTCCATGACAGACAGATGTTCTTTGTGTTATACTGTTGCAGCCATCACCTGTGTGTTAGCCACGCTTTGGCCTCGACCAGCCTGAATACTAGAGTCAATGTTTTTTTTGCGTCGGCTGCTGTCATTTGCTGACTGATGTCAGGTTGTCAGTGCAATAAAGCAAGGCAGCTGACGTCATTACATCAGCCTTTCTTGCCGTGGAGCCCATAGCAGAAACAGTTCATAAGTGTGCTGGTCAGTCGCAACCAGTGTTTTGAATTACAGCTGAAAATGCCTAAAGCTAAGTACCCCATTGGAGATCCTTTTTTCTTACACTAACTGATGTCCAAGAAAGTTCATAGGTTCATAGGTTCATACTAGGCTATCTGCCCGAGGGCATTTACAAGCCTAGCCCATAGTTTTGTGGCTTACGCCACCCCTTTAGTATGGGGAACTATACCCATTATTTTGCTGTGCCTCTGTTGAGCAGTGACACTGAGGTAATCCCTGGGGTATATCTGCGATCTCCCATCCATTGGTCAAGATTTCTCTTGAACAAGGCCAGCGAGGTGCTCTGCCTCACATATACCGGGATTTTATTTGTTTAATTTTTTTTTAATTGTCTTGCCTGTGAAAAGTACATCCTACACAGAGACTTCCAGTCTTACTGCGTCTCTTGTTTAGGCCCAGACCATGATGTCCCCTGTTGCTAGTTCTATGCCCTCATTAACACGAGAACTATTCCTCATAGAGTTCTTATTGTAGACAGGTATTTTCATCTTCCGTCTTCCCATTCCAAAATCATGTCCGTCAGCCAACAATCCGTAGACATTCCAAAAAAATGCAGAGATAAAGATAGACCAAACAAGGCCAGGCCTTCCGACAGCTCTACCGCTAAGCCTCAGCTCTCCGGAATTCAATGATGTGTCTTCGCAGTCCATGATGCCTGATCTGATATATTTGCAGGCCTCTACCGAGACCCTTTCAGAGTCCGGTATGCCGTAGAAATAGTCTTCCGAGCCTTTGTTCGTCTCTGCCTCGGTTGGGTCTGGAGCCACGACGCAGGCACCAGCTTCCAAGGAGGTCTCTCGCACTGCCGAATCTAGAGAAAACAACGTCTTCTCATTTGACTACCGTTCTCGGACCGATGGATACTCTTAAGCATTAGAAGCAAGGCTTCTCCCAGAAAATCTACCTGTAGCCACCATTTTTCTCCTGCTCCACCACCCCAAGCTCAAATGCTTAAAATGGCCGAGGATCTTATCTCCCTTATCAGGGGTAGTCAGACCACAACTTTTAAAAGGAAAAGAGGCCCTTCTCCTGAAATACTGAAAGAATAGGATTCCAAGGCGTCTAAATATTCAGACTTTGAAGAGGAACAACCTTTGACTCCTTATAATGATTCAAATGCAGAGGAATCCATTCCTCCTGCCTCCCCACCAGAGGATCTTTCCTTTGGGGAAACCCGTCACACCCTCAGGAAACATTTCCACTGGGAATCCCAGGACTTCCCTCAGACTAAGAAAAGACAAAGCGTTTCTAGACCTGTCCCAGCACAGACCCTTTGCCATCCCCCCTGTCTTAGAGGTGGTGGATGATGTCTTCCATGAATCCAGCTTAGCTCCTGATAAACCTGACCGATATTAGAGTACTGGATTCTCACAAACACCTGTACAGAAATCCTGCTGCAGAGCCAGAGGTCATTACACAGGGACCAAAAGGATGGAGCTAAGGCTAGTTCTGCAAAGAATCCAATCCTTTCTGACAAGAATTCCAGAGCTCTGGACAGATGGACTTAGCCAAGGTTGCAGAGTTGTATACTTTTTTATCAGAGCACTCGACTG
The DNA here is from genome assembly GCF_019279795.1 of Protopterus annectens. Lineage (NCBI taxonomy): Eukaryota > Metazoa > Chordata > Ceratodontiformes > Protopteridae > Protopterus > Protopterus annectens. The sequence continues at coordinate 25,196,014 of NC_056738.1, read as the reverse complement.
TGAGTTCCACATGTTAAAATATCAGCAGTACACTTTGGAACTATTAAAGCAAAAGATTTCAGCCTTTCCTGACTGTGCCAATTCGAAAGAGTTAGTAGATTTATTGCACTCTGCTTGTCAAGTGGCCACTCATTACACTGTGGATATGACTCCCTAGAAACCTCAAGTAGGGCAGCAGTGTCGACATCTGTCATTAGGAGGCATGCATGGTTGAAGGAACAACCTCTTCCTGATCATAACACAAAAGCACATATAAGGCGCAAACTATACAGGAACAGAATTGATCCAGGAACAGAAAGCAGCAGTACTGTAGTAAATATTCAAATAATGTATCTGTCCACAAGAACAGAGATTAAGCGCTTTCGTATAAGTACTTCATCAGAATCACAACACTAAACACACCCAGCACTGTTAAATACCCCATCCTTAAAAGAAAATAACAAATACATTAACCCATACTATGGCTGTTAAAGTAATGTGAAATGTGACCCAGCAAACACTAGAGCCTCCCAATGCATTGAAACATTTGATGTTAATAATACAAGTTAATAAATTTATATCAAAACTAATTCAAATGCATAAAATTCAAAAATATGAATTTCATAAAACTAAACAAATGACATGTATACATATTAAAACAGGTTGATAGCCTAAGAAAAATATGTGGAAGAATACCACATATGATTTCAACTTTAAAATGCTAGCTATAGAGGTACTTTCATTCAAACCCGGGTGGGGGGGGGGAGTAGCATTGAGCATCAGTTGCCACCTCAGCTCTTTGGTTTCTAACGGATCTTCCCAGGGTCCCCCCGTGAGGTCCCTATGTAAACGTTCCAAAACAAAGAAGCTGAAGCTGTGGTAGTTGTGCTCATTAATGTGCTTGGCCAATGCATTTTTTTATCCCCCTTCCTGATGTCCAGTCCATGCTCATACATACGCTCCTTGAACTTTCTCTTAGTTTTCCCCACGTAGAAACAGTCACATTTTGAGCATCTGGTTGCATATATAACCCCCACCGAGATGCAATTACTGTGAATCCTTGAAAAAATATTAAAATGATTCACTGTGACACATTCTCCTTCAAAGACCATTTTGCATTGGGTACAATGGCCATGCCTATAAGTTCCCCATTTTTTGTTTGTAAACTCCAATCCATGGTCAAAAGTGCCCTGCTCCCAATGATTCTTAAAGGTTTTCCTTCTCCTAAATATGATTTGGGGTTTTTGGTTAGCCACCATGCTCATCTCCTTAAAATGGGGAAAAAAATGTGCCAATATTTGTAAATGGTACTAATGTGGGCAGCGTCGTTGCAATATTGTGCAGTAAAAGCTCTTCGTAGAGCCAACCTACTTGTTTGTACCACCTCTCCTGAAAGAGTTGCTCCCTGAAACTTCATGGGAACAAATGAGGGGAATAATCTCTCCTATTTGCCTTTTATATCCCTACACACCTGTGTGAACATCTCAGTAGGGTACCCTCTGCTAGAAAACATGTTCCATTTTTTCACATTCCTTGTTAAAGGTTTCCCAACTTGAAACCATACAGGCTAGACGGATATATTGCCCCTTGATATCAAATTTTTGATTGGGGGTGCGGTTACTTTCAAAATGTAATACACTGTTACTGTACGTTGGTTTCCGATATATGGTGCTAACCCATCTCTTGTTCTTTATATCCTTGGACATGGTAACATCTAAATAATTCATACTAAAGGGGTTATATTGATAAGTGAAGCTCAAAAAGGGGTACTCCACTAATCCCACACAATAAAAATGTCATCCAAAAATCGGAGATACAGATTCCAAGGTGTTCTCTCAAAATGTGGGAATAAAATGTCTCTCCCATTGTAACAATACAATATTTGTGAAAATGGGAGCACAAGAAGCCCCCATTGCTACCCTTTTTCTTTGTCTATAGTACTGACTTTCCAGATAGACAAAGTTATAGTCCAGTACCAATTCCATGCACAGAACAAGAACATTAACAGTGTTATTATCCAGGCTAGTACACTAGCACAAGTCATGAAACTATTCTAATCCCACATCATGTGGGATGGTGTTGAACAGTTTAACCACATCAATTGCAACAAAAACACAATGTTCATTAAATTCGAAATTTTTCATTTTCATGAGAAAATCCCAGGAATCTCTGCAAATGTGGTCAAAGGACCCCAAACAGTCCTTTAAAATAGTATCCACATATTTGCCCAAGGGGTGGGTTTTAGATTAACATTAACAATCGATTTCACGTGTATTTTCTTAGGCTATCAACTTGTTTTAATATGTATATATGTCATTTGTTTACTTTTATGAAACTCAAACTTATGTATTTTATGCATTTGAAATAGTTTTGATATAAATTTATTAACTTATTATTAACATCAAATGTTTAAATGCATTGTGAGGCTCTAGTGTTTGCTGGGTCATATTTCACATTACTTTTTTAACATAGTAGTATGAGTTAATGTATTTATTTTCTTTGGTTAGGGTTTTAAGGGTGGGGTATTTAAGAGTGCTGGATGTGTTTAGTGTTGTGATTCTGATGAAGTACTTATACGAAAGCTCTTAATCTCTGTTCTTGTGGACAAATAAATTATTTCAATATTTACTACAGTGTTGCTGTTTTCTGTTCCTGAATCCATTCTGTTCCTGTGTGGTTTGTGCCCCCTCTCCCTGAACATGTCAAATCTTAATTGATGTACCCTTGGATAAGGACTGCTTGTTTGTAGTAAAAGCAAAAGAGGTGCTTAAAAAGATGGAAGACAAAGCAAAATCTGTGCAAACAGTAAAAGATTTCTTTCAGGTACAACCTCCTAGGTTCAGCAGGAATTTTCCCTCAAAAACACTGGTCCTTTCCTGCACGTAGTAGACTAGGGCGAGGTAAGCCCCGCAGGGACAGACCTCCCAGGCTCCTATCCCAGGGACAGCAGAGAACCAAACAGTGGACCACTTCCACTCCAAAGGCAGGGAGTTCTAAGCCATCTCTGTATGGCAAAAACATTCAATGACTCCCTCTCACCCTTCTGCCCTCTCTTCATTCAAGAAAAATTAAGAGGAAGGCTGTCCCTCTACAAAGAAAATTGGCTTTTTCTAACAAATGACCAGTGGGTCTTAAAGATAGTTTGTCAAAGATACAAATTCTCCAACTAAACCCCAATTCCAAGAAGGTACCCAGACTTGCCTCCAATTTAGTGGGCAGAGGCATTGAAACAACTCCAAAATCTCATATCCAAAGGAGCAGTAGAACCTGTCCCCTCAGATCAAAAAGGCAAAAGCTGCTATTCCAGACTATTTCTTCCCAGAAAAGAGGGCACCTGGCACCCCATCCTGGATCTGTCCATCCTGAACACCTCCCTGGTGATCTCTAAATTTAAAATGCTAACTATGCTGACAAAAAAATGCCTGGTTAGTTACCCTAGATCTAAAAGATGCCTACCTCCACATCCCCATAAGGGAATCTTGCAGGAAATTGCTTCGCTTCAGAGCAGGCTCACAACACTTTCAGTTGTGCTTCCCTATGGCTTATCTACTGTTCCTAGGGTATTCACCAAATGCTTAACCCTGGCCATAGCCTTTTGCAGGCTGAAAAATATGCAGATTTACCCCTATCTGGATGACTGCCTCATTCAGGCAGAGTACAAAGAAAAGCTACTCAAGGACCTCCTCTTTGTCAGAACCTTCCTAACCTCCTTAGGGTACACCATCAACGAGGCGAAATCAAACCAAACACCCTCCAGGAAGATCATTTTTTGGGAGCACTGCTAGACTCCGCATCCCAAGTGGCCTTCCTATCCCAAGAACAGCAGAGCTTCTTGCCTCTACTTAACCTAACTGGCTTCCAGAAGTCACCTCACTGCGAGGATGTTCCTGCAAGCCTTAGGGTACATGGCATCTTGCATCCATCTAATTCCTCTGGCCAGGCTTCACATGAGATCAGTGGTATCTACAGAACCTTTGGTGTCAGCACTCTCAACCTCTAGAGACCTCTCTTCCTCTGATCCCCTGTATTAGGTCCGAGTTTCTCTGGTGGGCCGGGGCCTGTACCAAGAACAAGGGTCTTCCCTTCACCCTTCTGCCCAAGCGGGCAGACCATTACCACCGATGCTTCAGATATTGCTTGGAGTGCTCACCTAGAAGGGAGGTTCGCCCAAGGTCATTGGGATGCCCAACACCTTCCCTTACACATTAACCAGAAGGAAATGATGGCAGTACAGAGGGCTCTGACATCCTTCAAACCCCATCTCAAGCCAGTGGTTCTGCTTATCAGACACCACCACAAATAGGGGGTTGGGCCCATTCTTACCCTCTGTGCAGGCTAGCCATGAAGCTCTGGCTGTGGCAGCCCCTTCCATGGGATTACACCTAATAGCCCGGTACCTACCAGGGATCAGCAACACCCTGGCAGACCACTTAAGCAGAAACTTACTGAAGCCCACGAATGGAAGCTCCACAGAAAAATCTTTTTACAGATCACTCAGGAGTGGGGGACTCCAGAGGTGGATCTCTTGGCTTTGAATCTCAACCATCAGCTGAAAAAATTTTGTACCAGGGAGCATCACAACGTAGTGTGGAAGATGGATGCCTTGACCTTCCCCTGGAACGCCCTCTTTGTGTATGCATTCCCTCCTCTGCCTTTTATTCCCAAGGTACTGATCAAAATAAGGGAGGAGATAACAGAGGCCATCCTCATTGCTCCAGATTGGCCCAGACAACATTGGTACCCCTTACTGAGCAGCCTGACATTACAGCCTCCCAGGCAGCTCTCCCTGATCTCAGACCTCTTGGCTCAGGTGAGGGATGCTGCAGCCAGACTTGCAGAGACTCAAACTTTCAGCATGACTAATACTGTAAAGGCTAACAAGGGGCCCCAGTTAAGTAAACCGGTCCTAGACCTTATCAAAGAGGCCAGAAGACCCAGAACCAGAAAATTTCACGCAGGAAAATGGAAAAGATTCTGTTCCTGGAGCCAGTCCATAGGGGGCAGTACCTCGCAACCTTCCATCCCTCTTATCCTGGACTACCTAGTGGAGCTACTTAATAGTGGCCTCTCCTTCTCTTCTATTAAAATCCACGCCTCAGCCATTTCTGCTCATTTTGACACAGATCAGCCCCTGTTCTCCCATCCTTTGATTAAACAATTCCTCAGAGAGGTTTCTAATGTCAGGCCACCCATGCCAGCCTGGGACCTGAATTATGTTTTGGAAAAGCTAACCTTACCACCCTTCGAACCTGCTGCTTCAGCAGAACTAAAATACCTCTCGTGGAAGACTGGTTTTCTCCTAGCTATCACCTCAACCAGAAGGATTTCAGAACTTCAGGCACTGATGGTCATTGAGCCCTTAATCATTTTCCATGCAAACAGGATCTCCATGAAGACCAAACCCTCCTTTATGCCCAAGGTGGTATCTAATGTGACTCTCAACCAGGTCATACATCTACCCACCTTGTTTCCTAACTCTCAAAACAAGGGGAAAATAATTTTGCACTCACTAGATGTGCACAGACAGCTCAGATACTATCTGGACCGTACTAAACCCTTCAGGAAAACAGACCAACTAGTTATCTTAACTAGTTATCAGCTTTGCCCCAGGGGCAGAGGGGAGGCCCATTCCCAAGCAAACCATTTTCGAATGGATATCACACTGTATCCCATTTCTGCTACAGATTACTTAGGAAAGCCCCCCCCAAATGTATTTGAACCCATTCCACTAGGGCAGCCTCCACTTCCACAACATTCCTCAGAGAAGTTCCCACCAGGGATATCTTGGAAGCTGCCACCTGGACGTGTGTCCATACCTTTACCAAGCATTACCACCTACTTCTATTCTTTAAGGCTAGGGCAGGGTTTGCCTCTGCAGTTTTTCAGGGCATGCTGACCCAGGCCTAGGTCTTAATCCTACTACCCCTCTCCTCAGCTTTGGCAATCCTCCCATAGGTGATGACTGCAACAGTGAAACACGAAGAACATAGTGCAGTTGTGTACACTTACCATAAATATAGATGTTCAAGTGTATTCACTATTGCAGTCCTAGTTTTCCTTCCCCCTTATATCTTCTTTCTTTAGGGAAGACAAGTTTCTCAAGGTGGTTTTTACCCACCAGGACCACTTTACCATATTACTTGGGCTTCTGCCTAGCACTGACGACCTAATGTCACTTGGCAAGCGACAGCAGCTGATGCAGGAAAAACATTGACTCTGGTATTCAGGCCAGCCAAGGGCTACCACAGTGGGGTAATCCACAGGTGATGACTGCAACAGTGATTACACTCAACATTTACATTTATGTTAAGTGTATACAACTGTACTTCCCTTTTCCCTTGTATCCTCAATCTGCAGGCCTGCCATCTCTTTGCTTGGTGTGTCATCTATCCTCTCCACAGGGACAGCTAGTACCGAAACCCCAGGCTTCCCAGCAGGATGTTCCTACCTCTTCTGGTACTTCCCAGAACATCCCACTGAGGAAGACCCTAAGAAGAGAAACGTGCAAGAGGAAACACTTAGCCTTGCCCAGGAGTCAGTCACAGAAGATAGACTTTGAAGATGAAGGGTCCCCACAGTCACCTCTAGAAGATGTCCAGTTTGGAGACATCTTTGAAATTTAAGCAGAGAGGTGGTATGAAGTCCAGCAACCAATCGTCTGAGGAGTCTGTATTCCTGAAGGTGTTCAGTACCCGGCCCGCCTACCTCCTGGGTGACATGATGACCTCATAGATTTGATCTCTCGGTGGGCATGGAAGGCCCTGGAGACATGAGCAAAATTTTGACAGCAGCAGAAGATGGAATGTTTTGGACAAAAGCGGTGCAAACTGATGGGATGGTTGTGGTGGCAGCCAGTAAAATGAAACTCTTCAAAGAATGTTCCACTGTTCATTCACTGAACAAGGAGTCTTGGGCGATGCACAGGTTTGGTTCACCTTAAGCTCTCTGAACTATTTGGCACATTTCACCAGGTTAGAGAGAGACCTAATTAAGGAATTCTCAGATACCCTTTCAAGATCAGTTTCTGATGAGGTACAAGCATCTGTCACTTAACAAAACACAACCAAGCCAGAAATCCACAGCAAACTGTTTTATTGTCTCTAGCGCTTCGGCTGAAAAAGCCTTCAAGGAGCAAAACATTTGTTTATTTATTTTATATTTGATTATCTGGAAAGTCCCACTGGACATGTGTCCTTTTTTCAGCGGAGGCCTGAGGAGAAAAGCTCCGCACAGAACATATATTACACAAATTTTGTTAATGAATGAAAATATTTTAACATGTCAATTTCTGTACAGGCCTACTTAAAAAATTACTGCTGTGTGACAATGTTGATTACATAGTGCTGCTTTTTCTAGAATGAAGAGTTTTACACACAGAATGCAGACATACAGCCACTAAGCAATTTATTATACAAAAATAAAGTTTGACATTGAGGTAATAGAACCTACAGTAAGTGTAAGCGATAGTGTCAGTACATTTTATTTATTATGATTTCCATAGAGAGATGGTTTAGTCAGGAATAGAGCAGGCAGAGTCACTTGTTATGGAGATTTGTCTTTAGCATTTTTGTTTAGCCAGGGCTGAGGTATTTGAGATTTCATATGGAAGTGCATTCCATACTTTGCCTATATAATTAGAGAATAGTGGTTGTCCAGCTAGGTATTTAGTTGTATTGATCTTAATGAGTGGTTTGTTGTTGGAGCGTAAAGCTCTAGCCCAGGAGTAAGGTTGAAGTTTGTTTTGCAGAGCTGTTTTTTTTCTCTGCTTGATAGACTATTTTATTGGGCCATGGTTAGTTTGTTAAAGAGAAGGAGTTTGGGAGTTCCAGCCAACTGAGACACAGTGTGATACATTGGTTTGTTCTAGATGGGGAGTTAGTGGCATATTTGGCAGTTTTGTTGTAACTGGATTCAAGTTTTGCTAGTTCTGCTTTTCTTAGATTTGTGAGTAAGGGATATGCTTTTACAGTAGTTTGAAAATCAGATGAGATTGGGCAATAGTAGCTTTAGTGTTATTTGTGAAGTGGTGTTTTTCAATCCAGTGTTCCAAGTTTATGTACTTTTTTTTTACTGTTTGGGCTAGGTGGATGTCAAATCTCATGTTGTAGTCAATTTCTATTCCTAGCAGCTTAGTGTGAGGTGAGGGGGAGAGGATTGTATTATTTAATTAAAGAATGTTGAAAGAGCTAATGGGTACAATTGACTTAGTGGGTTGAAAAAGCATGGGTTTATTTTTTTTGGGGGTTCAAAATTAGTAGGGAGTTTGTTAGCCAGGTCTCTACTGATAGAAAGGTTGTTAGTATTTGAAGCTGTTGTGTAGTAGTAGCTGCAAATATGACTGTTGAATCATCTGCATACTGGATGAGTGAGGCTTGTGGGGTTGAGGTATGTAAGTTTAGTGAATATAGAGAAGAGGGGGGGGCTTAAAATCGAGGCTTGTGGTACACCTAATGTCACAGGAAGAACAGGCGATAGTGTTTGTTGCCAACACACAGCTTGCTGGTGCCCGGTTAAGTAGTCCTGGAACCAGGCAAGGGTAGATTGGCATAGGTATAATTCAGAGAGGGCATTTAGAAGTTTGTGAGACTATATCAAAGGCTTTTGAAAGGTCAAGGAAGGTAGAGGATATATTATAACCATTGTTTCTGTGAAGGTTGACAGTATTAGTAAATGTCATTAGTGCAGTAGTTGTGCTGTGATATGGTCTGAAGCCGTATTGGTTAGTAGTTGTTTTTCAGGTAGTCTAATTTGTTTGCCAATGATTCTGTCTAGGATCTTGGACATTGGAGAAAAGATTGCAATTGGGCATTAGTTAGTGAGATCTAATCTAAGGGAAGTAGTTTAAGTGATGCCCAGTTAGTGTTTAAGGTATATGAGGTCATTGAGGTTAAGGTGTTTTTGTTAGTTATTTGTTGGTAAGTAATGTGTTTACTTGGGTTAATATGTTGTCTGAGTAGATAGGTTGGGAAATGGTCACTAAGGCTCTCAGGGAGACACCCAGAATGAGAGGAGAAGGCTGGTCAATTTGTTAATATCCAATCGTGTGGAGGGTTTGCGGTTTGGTTTATTTATCCTGGTAGGTGTTTGAGTTGGGTAAAGCTATGTAGATGTGGTTTTTGGGAGTTTGGGAATTGCAGTCTGTTCGCTATATGTTAGTCACCCATGATTGTTTCCTGAGGCAATGTTTTTGATATCCAGTCTAATATGTTTTAGTGTTGGGATATTCTCTCTTGGTGAGATATAGATACCTATTGTATGTTTTTGGCTTTTAAAGAATAGAGCCACGCCACCTTCTCTTTCGCCTATCCTATCCTGACGTATGGCATTGTATACTATTGGAAGAAACTCATTATTAGAAATGTGTGGTTTTAGCCAAGTTTCAGTAATAAGTACAATGTCTGGGGAGTATAATGTGAGGTTGACATGCAGTTCATGTATTTTGTTGTTGATGCTTCTTATATTAATATTTCAGAGTAGGATAACAGCTTTATTTCTAGGGGGAATGGTTGGTGGTTGAGAGTGGCAGTAGTTTTGTAAAGTTCTGTGTTACTGTGAGTGGGGCTAGGACCAGGGTTAGGGTGTATGTCCCCACTGCAAGCTAGTTTGGCTGCTATTTTAACTAAGGATTAATGGACAGAGATGATAGAGATGTATGGATGGGGAAGAAAGGAATAATGTGCGTTAAGAAGTTGTTATAGTGCAAGATATAGAAATATTAACAGGTTTTGGTTTTGCTGGGTAGTTGTAAGATGTAGACTGAGGTGGGATGGGACTTGCTAGGATGGTGTGATAGGATGTAACATATGTTGTCGTTTGCTAGCAGAATTAGCATAGTTTTATGTAAACAAATGTGTGCCTGAACTGTAGTGAAGGTTGTTGGAACAGTTTTGTTGTTTATAGGCATGATAGCGAGATCTTATAGTGAAGTTAGAATAGTTAAAGTAGCAGTGGGAGTGGAGAGTCGAGTTGTGTGATGCTGTGTTAATGTGAGGGTGGTGTGTTTTGATTTGTTGGCCTTACTGCAGGGAGGGGCTAGATAAGAATAAATGTATGGAAAGGAGGGGTGGGTGAGAATTGGGGTAGGGCAGAGGAGCGGAATGAGCTTGAGTGTAGCTGGCAGAACGAGATTACAGTCCCTATCAAGGAAAAATTATCAGAATAACGGGAAAACCTCTGGTATGCAGTATATTGCAGGGGCGGCTCGTGGCATCGGACTGCCGGACTGCAGCCCCCTCAGCTAAATAGCAGTAATTTTTTACACTTTTTTTTGTACTTTAATTTGAGTCCGCGACTCGGAAGTACGCGCATGCGCATTGCGCACTGTAACCGCGGTTTTAAACAGCTCCCCCCCCCCCCATTGCAGCCCGGAGGAGCAATGAAGACATCATTGTGATGCCCAGAAGTCTATGCGGTTCCAAACCGCATAGAATTGGAAGGGGCTCGGACTGCGACGTCTGCAGGCACGTCATGACGTGCTTGCTGGGCTAAGCCTAAATGCTGCTGATTGGTTGTCGCTCGCTTCCCGGGCTTTATGTGCTGGGAAAAGAGCGAGAATCAGTCAGTCAGTTTTCGGCTAGTTTAGGGATTGATTTCATTTACCTTTTTGGCTTGTGTCACATCACACGTGTAAAACTTACACAGAGCGAGGCATCCGGATCCGAGGCAAGTTAGGAGTCGGGACTGGAGTTCTGTGAATCTGAATCATCTACCAACTGCAGAGAGGCAAAGGAAGGATTAATTTTTAAAATTTCATTCAAGTAAAAAGTAAGTAAAGAAAAACTGGAAATAAATGTAATGTGTACCATAGAGATGTAACTGTAAGCATGAATGGCAGCATATGCATGTGTTGTAACATCTTGTGTTTGGACACCAGGATATATTCTTCAAGTGTGCCTTTTGTCTTTGTGTGAAGTTCTCACAACAATCTAGTTAAAAAAAAAATAATTGTGCTATTGAAAATAATGAAAATGTGATTGTTATGTTACTTAAGCTAGACTAGAAGAATTGAAGCTGAAGGGCTAAGGACCGGAATATGGCTCCTTAGCTGGAGGAGAGTTTATAGAGACTCTGAGTGAAGAATGGTGTTTTTTGAAGTTGGATGGCCCATTTGGCCCTGTTTATTTAATTATTTATTTTTTGTGTGGATGCAGTGTGAGGATTTTGTTGCAAGTTAAAAAAAAGGCCTACAGCCGAGATTTTTTTAAAATAGGCCATCTGTTGGAGATGCTGGGCGAAACTAAAACTGTGTGATGTAGATATCCTCATAGACTGTAATCATAAAACAAGTTACAGTAAATATTGTATATAATTCTGGAAACATTATTTTGAAATGTCTAGTGAGATATTTTTCTTCTTTTAATTAACCTGTGTTCCCAAACATCTCTGCCACTGATGTGTTTGAAGTGCTAACATTGCTGAAGAATGTGAACATTTTGACTACACTTTGATTAAGGATCTGCCAAAATAGTTTCTCACTGTCACTCTGCTACCATGTAGATGGGACATTGAACTAATTATTCTACAATGTCTATTGCCAAGTGCTGAAACTGAGCTAACTTTTCCTGGAAGACTTAGATTAGTCATCTGCTTTACTCCTGTGAGTGACTATTCTTTTCTTGCTGTATTTCATGTTGAAACTACCACTGTGAAGTAGTTAAACAAGCTGTTACAGAATCAAAGATGTAGAGAATTCAGAAACTGCTGCAGTTGCAACACAATTAGTGGAGCCAGCAAACTTAATCTTTTACTCCAAAGAATGTTTATGCATTGAGACATTTCAACAAAGAAGATGACATAGAGTTATATCTGATGACTTTCGAAAGGTATGTCTTTCCACAAACTGTAATAAGTATGATCCAGCCAAAATTCTGTCATTCTGGTTACCAGGTAAAGCACTAAAACATATACTTGGTCAAGAAGAAAACTGATTACACTGTTCATAAAAACAACTTAATAAGAAAGAACTTTTAGCCATACTTAAGATAACTTTTGTAGTGCAAGCTATGCAGTTTCATAATCTGAATTATGATGCTGACAAAGACCCTTGATGTATGACTTAAATATAGCTTAAAGATATGTTTAGTACCAAGTTGTAACAGCAAAATGAAAATGTTTGAACTTCTAGCAGTGGAAAGATGCAAGAGAATTGCTTTATATTATGAAAAATTTGACATTGCAAAGTAATGTACAGAACTCTATGAAGTTAGTAAATTTGACAGATTGCTGGAAGCTGAAGACACATTGCTTAAAATTTAATTAAATCTACCATTGCAGTAAGAAATGTGCATGCTTCTGAGTCCATTACAATGACATAACGTCTTTCAGTTGTGGGGGGGGGGGGGGGGGTCACATAGTCATATTCAGTTTTGTTAATATTGATGAAAATGCTAGTAATGGAAATGTGAAAACTGATATGTGTGCTACAACTGAAGCTGTTCCAATAGAATGTTCGAAGGATGAAACTAGGATTACTATGTTAGCTTTATGTCACCTTAGTGCACAAAAGCTGGTGATATATGCTATATTTTTGGGATGAAGAGCAGTTTAAGCTTTAATGGCCACCGGAAGCAAGACTGCCCTTTTCAATGGTTCTTATGGATGTAAGCATAAAATGAATAACAAAGAAAATGTGGAGGTGATATATTTTCACTGGGATCAAAAGAATATATCCTCACACAAATAGTAATTCTGTCAGCTGTATGAAAACATTTGCATCTTATAACTGTTGTTCCTGGCTTGACTCATAATGTCATAATAGGGAAAGATTTCCAGAGTTTTAGGCACTGTGGTACAAATGGGGAGAAAAAACATCTGCAGAAGCTGTATGGCAGACTGATACATATAAGGAGAAAGAGGTAAAGCAACAGCTGAATATGCCCATTAAATAAAAATAGGGCTAGCAGACTAGCGGCACTCTCGAAGAGATAAAAAAATCAAACAAAGGCAAAAAGAATTAAAAGAAAGTTAATAAAAAAACAGAACTCACAAGAGGCATGCTGAGATAGGAGAAAAATCAAAGGATAAGAACATTCATGTTCAGAATTGCCCTTTTTAAGGGAAGATATTGGTGATGGGGGAAGGAAGCTATACCAGAAAGATTAAAAACCTATACTGTAGTGTAACCATTGCAGGTTTTCCAGCTTTCCTGCCAGAAATGAGTACTACTGTTTCACAGCATGGAGAAAAAAGCTGTTTTTGTTAGGAAAACCTAGAAAGATTTCCTGTGTGATTTTGATGTCTTACACTGGCACTCTGTTTTCAGGTAATGGTCTGATATGGCATATGGGTTAGTAATTTGAGTTTGGGATGCTGATGATGCTGATAGTTTCCATTAATAAAAGTGTTAGGAGCTATGTTTCCTTTTGTTCTTCCTTCATTATAATGGATGGAACACATAAAATTACAGTTCTTGTTGGCTTTCAATGTTTATTTTTATATTTTACACATGTACTATTCTCAGAACTGTAAGCAGTAATCCAGATGTGGGCTTTTCGTACAACCTGATGGGGAAGAATGGATTCTATTCTCCTGCTGAATACACATACTTATTTTATAGTGGGCAACTGGGATGATGGATTTAAATGGTCACTGAGTAATGTGGTTCCTAATTGAGACCCTGTGTTGGGATAGTTGTTGTTGTCCATACGTGATGTAAACGCTGGCAATAGGTATTACAAATTTCCTCATTTTTTTAGTCTCCTCATTAATGGTCAATGCTCGCTTAGCTTTAGAGGAGGTATTGCATAATGTTGATGTAGTCAGTAAGTAGTGGCAGATGTCCGAAGACTCCAGTCTGATTGAGAATTTGCAGGCTGTTTTATTGTAACCAAATTAGAAGGGGGATTATAGCTACTGTTTTAGTGTCTGTTAGCATATGCACAGGTTGGTTTCTATACATTCTATTAACAAGTCATATTTTAATGGAAACATGTATGGACACAAGCTTTTTTATTGATGCATGAGGCTGAGCTCATCAAATCTCCATAGATATATATATATATATATATATATATATATATATATATGTGTGTATATATATATATATATATATATATATATATATATATATATATATATATATATATACTGTTATACTGTATACACATCCCTTTTTATTTGAATATAAGGTCACTTCATAAATAGACGAGAAATGAAGGGTTGATATTAATTGGAGGTCATACTCAATTGCTTGTATTTCATCCCTCAATTTCGTGAATCTTATTTACAACACATAATTTGGAAGTTCCATAATACCCCATTTGGGCCTTTGTCCCACTTCTATGTATGGCTTTGTCCAGATTTCTTGCTCTGAGGTTGAGAGGTATGATAAATGTGTCAGGGCCATCGCAGTCAGCCAGAGACATTTCAAATTGTGACATACTTGTTGCGCCCCACTCCCCCATTTAGTGACTCTGGATGTGTCCAAGCAAGGCAAGGAGCAGTTATGCAGTGTAAATGTGCAGACTATCCCCCCATCCAAGGTAGACACAAGTACTACAATGGCTTTTCATCTGTCCTTGATTTTGCAGAATGTTCTGGTTTCGGTCATATTTTTATACTGTTGATTTATGCTTATTATTATTCAGAAAGTGCCTGTTGCTCTGTGTTTAAGTAGCAATGCTTTAACGACTATCTGGTAAGCTTGTCTGAGATTGTAAGATGCAAGTAAATTTTAATAAGCATACTGTTAATGAATTGCCAACATTGAAAGCCTTTCTGTTGTTGCCATGCAGAGAATAGTTACATAACTAGATAACATATAAGCCTTGGGTATTGAAATGTATATGACAGTATTTGTAATAAAGGACAGGATTACATTATTTTAAGAGCTCATTACAGGCTTTACCTGCAAACTAAACAGAATGCCAGTCTATCATGTGTGGTCCATATCCTGTGCAGTAATCCTTTAAGCAACGTATGTTGAACTTGTTTCCTGTTTGCTTTTCATTTTTTACTTTGATCATGTTTTCCCCATGAAACAAGTAGATAGTTGTCAGGCAGCAGGTCTTTTTTGGATAAGAAACATTTTTACAAGTGGGGGTATCACAGAGATTGCTACTTTCAACATGTTACTTGGTACTTTAATAAAGCTGAATATAAATTATAATTAGAACTATAGTTCACAGTAAGACATTCGGTTCAATTCTCAGCTATAGCGTCCTCTGTGTGGAGATGTGCGTGAATGGGCGTACCTTCGTTGAAGGTTGTGCATCAGAGCTGGCAACTCGGCACGTGAAAATCTACTGCCAATCATTAGTGGACCGGAGTTCCGCTGTGACGACCCCTAACTGGGAAAAGCCGAAAGACACAAGTGCAAGGAGAAGTGGTTTGAGTTGAGTGCTGCTTGTTTTTCTTATACTTGATTTTGACTAGCATTCCAGAAATGTATTTAAAAAGTAATTTATTTTTTCATACCTCACAACCTTTTTGTTTCCATCTAGATATTAAGTAAGCTGCCATGCAGCCAATGGATTGAAATATTTTTTCTTCTACACTTTCCTTTTTCTTGACTGGACTCTCAGAATGATGGTTTGGCACCCAGGGCAGCGTATTTAAAGTTACAGCTTTTGTGGTTTTAAGCATAGCTCCTCCCCTTTCTGGTTGACCATGCCCATTCCCATTGACCCCACCCATTCAGCTGTCTCCTGCAGCCCCCCCTTTGATTTGAAGTCACCAGCCGCCACTGGTATATTGTATAAACATATGTACAAGTTCTGCCTGGCTTATGCTGAAAAATTTGTAGGAATGCCTAATTTGGGGTGGCCCTAAGGTAGTTTGCAAGTAGCCCAAGTGTCTGGTGTGTTTAGGTAAGAAGGAGCTATCCTGTGCCTTACATATAGGAGAACCAATCTGCAGCGCTAAGGTTAGTGTGCACCCTCCGACTTATAGTAAAAGTACATACACTGCATTCAAAACACACCCGCCTTAAATATTCTCCCCCATTAAATCATTTACACTTAATTGCATATTATTAAATAAGAAGTCTCCAATTACATTCTAAATGTAATCCATTTGAAATCAACATATCAGATTTGAGTACATAAAGATTCTTTATACAATTTATTTTTTAATAAGGGCACTGTCATATTGCCCCAAATGTTTTCTAAAATTGTTCTCTGTAAACCCCCAACTTCCCTATTATGAGAAGTCTTAAAAGGTTCAGTTGTAAGGCTTTCCTTTTAGCATTTGGGCTTTTAGAACATGTAAGAGACATTACTAACTTTAAATATTATTTTGCTTTCTCCTACATAAAACATTGCGGGGACACTTTAACGCATATATTACGCCCCTAGTCTCGCATTCATATTGTCCTTGTACTGAAAACCTTTTACCATTAATTCTTGAGAAACTTCAAACATAATAACACCCAGAACAACCCCCACAGAGTGTAGTTCCCATTTGTACCATTTCCAGTGGGCTCTAAGCGAAGGGACAACAAGTTTACCATGGGCCAAAACATCTTAAATATTTATTCCTCTCTTGTAGGAAATCCCAGGAATTCTACATAACCATCTCAAAAAATCTTTCAGGGTCATTAAATAGCCCCAGTAAAATGTCACTGACTCGACCAATGATAAAATACATGTAATTTGTTACTTGGTATAATATATTTATCTCCCTCTGTGCAGCTTTTTACCTCACCAACTTGTACACTACTGTTTCTTTTACTAACCATACTCTTCTGCTTAAACATATCCCAACACTTATCCAAAACCTCCTCACTATATGCCCTTTTAATAAACTGCAAAGCCTTTATAATCTTAAAAATTCTCTATAGGGTAAAGCCTGTTAAGTGTGTGGGGGATGGTAACTTCGATCCTGTAAGTACTGAGTTCCATTGACGCACTAAAATTCAGATGGTCACAGTTCACTCCAATCTCCCATTTTTGGGAAAGGACGATTGGATGTGCTCGTTAGATCTGCAGGATGCATACTGTCACATAAAGATGAACAGACTGTCCAGAAGGTAGTTACACTTTTTGCTGGGAGCCAGTCATTACCAATTCAGAGTTCTGCCCTTTGGTCTCACCACAGCCCCCAGGGTGTTCAGCCAAATGTATGGCAGTAGTAGCAACTCGCTTGCAATTGCAAGGATTCTGGACTTTTCCATAATTATTTGGATGACTGCCTTATTACTGCCGTTAACAGGCATCAAGTAATAGCATCAAGGAATCAGGTTCTTCAGACATGATCTTATATGGGGGTAACTGTGAAATACAAATAGTGTCATTTCGAACCTACTCAAAAGTTGGAGTTTATAGGACTGTTCACCAGAAAGTAAATCATAGCTTCAGTGCCCCCTCTTAAGAGTTCAGACTTTAAGAACACAGGTCAGGAAAATAATCTGCAGTACCAAAGTTTCTGACTGCTGGGTACTTCAGGCTCTAGAATCAATGACAGCAGCAATAACTAGTGCTGTTAGCCTTGTTTTACATGAGGATTCTACAGTGGATGCTAGCTATGCAGTGGTCAGTACTTTATTAATCTGCGTCAACCCTGAGTATTACTCAGATTTGCAAGAGACATCTCGTGTGCTGGATTCAATCGGAAAAGATTCTACATGTCCATCTGTTCTTCCTTAGCTCAAGGCCATAGTAACCTGAAACGCTTCCCAGTTAGTATGGGATGGGGGGTTATTACTTGAGGAAGATAGTCCTAGGAACTTGGTCCCCTGAAGAAGCCAGTTTCCATATCAGTGTCGAGGAGATAAGAGCAATGCTTTTAGTGTTGCAGACCTTTCAAGACTCTCTCTGTTTGGGGATGATTGCAGTTCAAACTGACAGAATGTCAGTATTCTGGTACATAAACATGGAGGGACTAAATCTTGTCCCTTTGGTAGAGAAGCACTCCGAGTATGGCAGTGGGTGATCTCATTCAACCGCTTTCTCATCACAATCCACATTCCAGGGAAGTCCAGTGTTACAGCAGACAGGGTGAGCAGGGGCATTATTCTACCTCACGAATGGTCTCTCAACAAGAATGAGGCAGAGATTATTTTTCATCAGTGGAGCCAGCCTTGCTGGAATCTTTGCTGTTCTACCCTAAACAACAAATGCGGCAGCTACTGTGCCCTAATCCATCTAAAAGGGGAGTAGAGGGATGCTCTACTTCATGATTGTCTCCCTGACCTGCTTTATACCTACCCACAAATCCCAGTAATTTCAAAATTCCTGCCGAAAGCTGCCATGTTGAAGAGGAAAGTTATCCTCATTTCACCTTTTTGACGTTGACATATTTGGTTCCCCTTCCTTTGGCCTTACTGCACCCACCGTAGATTCTGGATCTGACTCAAGATCTTCTGTCGCATCCGATGGGCATGACGAATCCACAAATATTGAACCTCAGGCTGACTACCTGACTTCTGCAGTTCCATTAATAGCCAGACAACCTATGCTGTCCTTTCCAGTCCTTCAGATACTTTTGTATTCCCATAAACCATCTACATGTAAACTCTACTCCAGTAAGTGGAAGTAGATTTGCTTCTTGGGCCCGCTAAAGTAATGTTGATCCCTTTTCAGCTCCTTTGCATAGTATCCTTGAATTTTTAGTCTTATTTTTTAAAGAAGGAGCTAGCTCCTCCACAGTGAAGGTCCAGCTAGCAGCAATATCAGATTTTCGCATCGGATTTGATGGTTCTTCTGTTGCCTCACATAGACTATGCAAATTTTTTTACGCTGGTACTCTTATTCTCAAACCTTCTTTTAGGGACCCTTCTCCCCCATGGGACCTTAATCTGCTACTAAAGCAACTTACTCAACCCTCCTTTGAACCTGCAGCTAAATGTGACCTCAAGTATCTTTCCTGGAAAATGTTTTCTAGTAGCTTTTACTTCTGCCAGAAGAATTTCAGAGATTCAGGCCTTGTCTTTGAAACCGCCATACTTGTTGTTTCATAAAGACAAGGGTCACTTAATGAACTCTCACTTCTTTACTCCCTAAAGTGGTTTCAGAGGCTAATATTAATCAATCTATTCATTTGCTGGTATTCTCCCCCATATTTTCTAACAAAGGTGAATACATGTTACATTTATTGGATGTTCTCAGGTAGTTATCTTTTTACCTGCAGAGGACAGAAAATATCAGGAAGACTGACCAGTTATTTGTGTCCGTGCTATTACAAATTGGATATGATCTCCATGGGCAGAGCATCATTTGGCTCAGTGATGCTCAGGGATATCCTTCCTTGAGTCCACCTGGGGATTTAGGTAGCTGGGAACTCTCATAAGTTTAGCCAAGAATGAAAACTTGATATCAGATGAAGAAGTTATGTACTCGGCATGATGTGTCTGTGTTGTCCATTTTCATTGTTTCTCAACTCTGTCCACCAACCCTCTGCCTTAAAAACCCCTAGAAGAGTGAGTGTTTTTAAGTATGCCACTTCTTTGGTACATAGCTCATGATACATTCTCCTTTCTCTGTAGTTGCAATATTTCTTTCTGCTGCTCTTAGCAAACAAGATCTGAGGTACTGGATCTGTCAGGAACTGGTAAAAGGGGCTGATTCCTCTGGGCGCCATCTTGTTTTCTCTCCCCTTGTGCGTGGCTGCTGCTGGAAGCGGTGGTGAGTAGGTTAGGGCTGTGCAGAGCTATCCACCTCGTTTAGCTAGCCCAATTTTAACTACATTGATATGTTTCCTCAGAGGATCCTAATGTTGCCTGTGGATAGTGCTGGCTGCTAGTACTGGAGGGTTTATTGATGGTAATGTTGGTCGCTAGTGCTTGGGAACTTAGGTAGCTAGTTTTTATCTGCATACTCTTATTTCTTGGTTGTTCGCATGTTTGCTTATTAATAGTGTTGGTCGCTAGTATTTGGGGGCTTGTGTAGCTTAATTTCACCTACTTTTATATGTTTTCTAGTGCTAGTAACTGTCGCATGTGATTGTGTTGCTTGCCAGTGTCTGGGGACTTGTGCACCTTGTTTTAGGGGCATTTACATGTTCGCTCACTTGTAGTACCTGTCGCTAATTGGTAATGCTGGTCGCAGATGCTTTGCGACTGAAGTAACTATTGTGATATGTTTACAATTATTTGCTTGGTAGTATTTGCTGTTGGTAGTTGATAGTGTTGGTCGCTAAGACTTAGGGATTTGCTTAAATAGTTTACAGCTTGCACCTGTTTATTTTTTGGCTGTGACTAGCTGTTGGTAGTTGATAGTGTTAATAGTTTACAGCTTGCACCTGTATATTTTTTGGCTGTAACTACTGTCGCTTCTAATATATTGTCTTTTATATGTTGGTGGAGGGCTTTGAGTGCTATACAGTTGTGTTTAATTTCCTAGACCATTGTGTTGGGAATACTGATTCCACGTGCTGGGGAATCTCTAGTTGAGTATATAAAACCCCGCGCTTTTGCTGCATGGCTGGATGACTCCAGTGATTTCCTTGCCTATGCCTGCTAGACTGTTTTTGGTTATCTGGTAGCTCTATTCAGTGGTCAGGGACATAGTTCCGACTTATTTTGTCTATTGTAGCCGTTTCTAAGTTGTTTTTTCAGATTGGTGAACTTTTGGCCTCTCTTTTGGCAACATCGTTTTTGTCATTCCCTTGGACTTCTGAATATATGCATTTGCAGCCTTTCAGTGTTCTCTTGGACGGGGCTGTAATTTATAAATATAACTCATTTCTCCTATGTATTCATAATTTTTTAATGAGGGTATCCGCCCGTGAAGTACTGCACAGTGTAGTGTAAATGCAACCACTCTCAAGTATTAAGCGTGTTGTTGATTACTGCTGAGATATAGGGACTTTAATCAGCTCATAGCTGCTTAATTTTGTATCCTATGGATTTCTATCTTTGCTGTTTTTAAGCTGCCTAGTGGTCTGTACCTTGACATGCATAAACTTATTGTATTGTAATATAACTGCTTTTATTTGGACTAGCCTAATTACCTAATTGTAATTTGTAACCTAACTGTTTTTTTTTTCTTTTCTCTATCTCTTTCTAGCTGGTTTAGGGTTAATTATTCCCCTCTCAACTTCAGAAAAGTGCTCCGCGTGGACTCATAAAACTGCAACTTCCATCCTCCACTACCTGCCTGGGTTGTTTCCCCTGGGTTCACTCTGTTAACTGGCTTTTATAACCTGGAGTAACCCTCACCAAAGTTATACTGTATGTTTCATTGATATTTGTTCTTTTTTAATAGTGACATTGATGTTTTTCCTGGGTTTTCTCCCCTGATATAGAAACTAGACTTCTGCCAGTCTTCATCAGCAGCCACCCCCCCCCCGATTGCTAGACTGCTTGATTCCCTAACTATATCTTCTCTCATCTGTTGATTAAAATATATACTGCACTAAACCTAAAGCCATCTTTGACTCTAGTACTCTCTACTTACCCCTTCCCCTACCTAAAGTACTGTCTCTATTTATCCCTAGCCTCTATTCATAGTTCTCACACCTCATGCTTATAGTATCTCTCCTGCCTGACTCTTATTCCTTTTAGTTCTTCTGGTCTTTACCAATCTGCTATTGCTAGTTCTCTCTGTCCCTGTGCTCTTCGTTAATATCTTCGCTACTCTCCTGCCTCCCTTGTAACTTTTCAGGGAACTGTTTCTCCTGAGCTTAACCTACTCTTTGTCCTCCTACTACTAGTTAACCTACCTATCTCCCTGTATCCAGACCCTCTCTCCTAGGATAGCTTCTTTCTGATTGTTCTCCACTCCTCTCCCCTGCTCTCTCACTAATGTGTCTGCCTCCGCCTCCCTCCCTACCCCCAATTCCCACCCACCCCCATGGGTCCTCAACTTATACCTCACTAAACACCCCTATCCTCTCAACCAATCTCCTTCCAACAAACTAGACCTCCCCTCATCTTTACCGCTCTTCCTCCACTCTATATTATCATATCGTCCCACCTTTTGACACCTAACCACAACTCTATTCCTTAAAATCTACTATACCTTATCTCTTCCATCCTTCTCCCTCATAGCACTCTAATAACCTAACGATATTACATCCTTTCTACTTTCTATCTAATACTTACTCATTTCCTATCTTACACTGACTATTCACCTTCCTCAATTCCTATACACTTACTCTCCTTGTATCCCTTCTTCATACAGTATTACTGTGCTATCTCTACCTAACTATTCTTTCTAAACAACCTACCATAGGCCCTCATCTCCTCACTATAATGTCTCTAACTTTAAAACCCTTTCTCATCTATGCTCTACTCTCCATTATTACTCTAGCCTCTCTTTCTTTATCATACCATATCACCTCATTGCAATTTAAAACTTTCTATGAACAAAACCTTCACATAAAGCAAACTTTACCATCATCTACCTTTAGCTCCCTTAAACATAGTAACATTACCTGTTCTTCCAACTATTTACTGCCAAAATATCATAGGGTTTCTCACATTACCCCCAACTCTAACAAAAGATTTCTTAATATTTGTCTCAAACTGCTTAAAGTACTATCAACTCCCCATCAGCTACTCCTCTTACATGGTGACATTCATCCTAATCCTGGTCCTTCTACCATTAACAATCATAACCAAAACTTTAACTCTTCTCCTCTTCTTGCATCAGGTACTAGAACTAAAAATTCCCTTCTAATAGCTCATATTAACATCAGAAGTTTGAATAACAAAATCCACCATTTACATGCACTCCTTCACTTGCATTCATTTGATATATTATGTATAACAGAAACATGGCTAAAACCCTCCACTCTAGACCATGAAATCACCCCTCCTGGCTACAACATACTTAGAAATGACCGTATAAAGAAGAAAGGTGGCGGTATAGCCATTATTTATAAATCAAACCTACAAGTTACCCAATTTAATGACGTTCCATTAACAAGCCCTAAATCAGAAATCTTATCAATCAAACTACAGATAAACAATAATAAAGCAATCTATCTAATATGTATGTACCTTCCCCCTGGCAACAACACCCAAACGCTAGAAAGCCTACTTAGTTCCCTGTCCAGTCAACTACCCCAAGAAACCATAATACTTGGTGACTTCAACATTGATTGGAAAACCTGTGCAGACCATCAACCTACTAACCATATTAATCTCCATGGTTACTCTCAATTAATAACAACTACAACTAGAACACATAAACCAAATAAGAAAGAAACAATTCTGGACTGGATTCTAATTAATAATGCCCACACTTACTATACTGCAGGTACACTTCCTGATAGTATTAGTGATCACACACTTACATATGTGATCAGACAAAAACTGAATATTCCTAATATGCATAAACTTAAAAGATGCCGCTCAAAAAAAATTTTTCAACCCTGATAACTTCCTTACGGAATTACAGGCATGTGACTGGTCACCTTTATCGCACCTAGAACTCAATGAAGCAGTTTCCTTCTTTAACACAAAATTTCTGCAAATCCTGGACTATCATGCTCCATTCCACTCTATTAGGATAAAAGCCAAAACTGCCCCTTGGCTTACTAAGCAAACTAAAGAAAAAATGATCCTTAGAAATAAAACCTGGTCCAAATGGAAAGCTACCAAATCCCCATCTGACCATCTCCTCTATAAACAGTTAAGAAATTCTACCAAAAAAGACACTCTTAGAGACAAAAAGGAATTTTATCTCCGCCTTCAACAAACTACACAAAATACCCCTCAAAAATTTTGGTCAGGTATAAATAACCTTCTTAAACCAGGACATTCTACTACTCCTACCCCCTCAGGATTTAACCCTAATACCTCTACTCTGATCCCAAATGCCTTTAATAACTACTTTACAGAAGCCATTCTAACACTAGCAAACTCTCTACCAACACCTACTCCATCCTCACCTGACACCTCCCCATCCTCTACTAATCGCTTTCAAATCCAACCTGTGTCTTCTTCTAGCATATATAAGCTTCTCTCAAAACTAAAACCATGCACCCCATCAGCTGACCAGCTCCCTTCTGAATACTTACAAATTGCTGCTAAAGCTATCTATCACCCAATATCTATTCTAATAAATAGGACCATCTCTGAAAGGAAAATCCACTCAGTCTGGAAGATATCGCACATAATTCCCCTGCATAAAGGAGGCCCTTCTTCCGAATTATCCAACTATCGTCCTATTGCCTTACTGTCCACATTAGCTAAAATAATGGAAAGGTGTATACATAAACAATTTCTGAATTACCTTCTTCAAAACAACCTTCTAGCTGACTGTCAACATGGTTTTAGACCCCATCACAGTACTACCACTGCCCTTCTGTCTTTTACTGACTCTATAAATAAAAATCGAAACAGTAACCTTCTCTCATCTGCTCTATTTATAGATCTATCAAAAGCTTTTGATATGGTTAACCATAATATACTCCTTGACAAACTTAATAACCTCTCTTTAAGCTCTCATACTCTACAGTGGTTTAGAAGCTATCTGGAAAATAGACAACAAGCAGTTCTATGGGAAAATAACCTCTCATCTTTACTTCCAGTAAATGTAGGGGTTCCACAAGGATCTATCCTTGGACCCGTTCTTTTCTCAGTATTTATTAATGACCTATATTTGAATATACCTCAAGCTACCTGCATCCAATATGCAGATGACTCGACATTGATCTGCTCTGCGCAAATACTCCTCTCCAGTCCATCACCCAGACAACCTTTCATAATGTTGAAAAGTGGTTTATGCAGCATTGCCTCCTCCTTAATCCCAAAAAAAACAAAGCTCCTTCTCTTTACTCCTACTAATAAATATCCTACACCTCTCTTTACTATCACCTCAAATAATTCAACCTGCATCAACCCTGATAATACCACTCGACTATTAGGGGTAACCATTGATAACCATCTCAACTTTGATGAACAAATAAATAGTACTATTAAAGCTGTGAATAAAAAATTGGGACACTCTATAGAATTAAACCTTTCCTTACCCCAGCAGCCAGAAAAACCATTGCACAGACCCACCTGCTCTCCACTCTTTTTATGCTTCGACCATTTATACCACACTCTCTAAAAATAACATCAATAAACTCTCCACATGTTATAACAGTATAGCTAGATTCATTAATGCAACTCCCCTTAGAACCCACCACTGTTATAACCTGAAACAACTAAATTGGCTAGAACTAAATAACCAATTACTTTACCAACAACTACTTATAATTCATAAAACCCTTCACTTCCCTGAAAATACTCCAAGTCTGGCTAAACTTATCTCTCCATATAAGAACCTAAACACACTTCGTTCTGCCAACAAGTTTCTAGTATCTATTACTAAATCACATAACAAAGCGGGTGATGCACTATTTTCTAATTCTATAGGTAAACACTGGAATCTAATCCCTCAAGAAATAGCAACTCTTCAGTCCACCTCTCTTCAAAAGACAAATCAAAGGACACCTTACTTCTCAATGGCTATGTCCCTGTACCAATCCCGATTAAAAGTATGGCTCAACACACCATATTCTTTTTTATTCCGGTCCCCTTACTGGCCCTACCTGAAGCTTTCTGGAATTGAGAGGTGAATACTAAAGTACTCCTAGATCTCTGAATAACTTGACTAGGTAGATTTTTGCTTTTTGTTTTTAACTTGTACTTATTTTTTAAAATGTGATAGTTATCCTTTCTTGTACCTTATATAAATCTACTAAGAAAAATGTTATTAATCTCTGTTATTTTGTCCATACTGGAGCTTTTCTCCCCGGGCCTCTACTGTAAACGGATATATATCCAGCTGGACTAGCCCGGTCAACAAATGTAAAATAAAAATAAATAAAAATACTTGGTGTTGGTGCATTGTGGGTAAGGGAATGTTTGAAGAGTTTTTTTGGTTGCCATAAGCTTTTCCCATGGACGATATGGATCCAAGGGATCGGAACCAAACCTCTAAGTTGAGGGAGAATGAAAATAGACAACACAGATGGAACGTTATGGTGAGTACATAACTTTTTATGTAAAGCATATTGTCTGGAAATGGGATTACATTTTGTTGGCTTCCTATTGAAATGTCTGCATTCATAATGGCAATTGCCAACAGACCGAGCAAAAATTGAAAATGCAGTAGAGGAGAAGAACTCTTAAGGTAAATCTTTACCTTTAAACTTTTTTTTGCTGGGGGTATGCCCCCTGCATTCCCTCAATGTGAGGGGCAAGCCCACCCCTGAACTTTATACCAGCTCAGAGATTGCAGACCTCAGCAAAAAGGGAGTATCCCGAGAAATGGCTATCTTGGACTTGGTATTTAAGTCTTTTTTTTTTTTTTTTTCCTGGCTATTCAGTCTCCATGTTTGGGGACTTGCACCAACCATTTATGACATTTCAAATATTTACCCATTTGGTTAGGCATCTGTCACTTCAACTATATTGTTTGTGACATTATGGGCGTTAGCTTCTGACGTGAGTATTTTGTTTACTGTCCATTTTATTTTTCAGGTGAAGGAGCTCAGAAGGAGGGTCCATTCATAGCACGGAAGGCTAAATGGAGATGACCCCTTAGGAGCCTACACAAGACTGAGTAAAAGACCAGAGTTTAGTCTGAATAGTTAATGTTCTGAGGCCTTATATGTTTTTGGTGAAGAAATTAGGTCTCTTGTTTTAGGTGTTTAGTGCGGTACATGCCAAAGAAAGCATTATATATTGCATGATGATCTTAAGTGAGACTGCATCTCTTTGTGACCTTGAAGTGATACTGTTAAAACTAAGTTATGTAAGCTGGAAGAATTTTTAACAGTCACAAGAATGCGGTGGTTAAAGGAGAATTTATTGACACCAAGTGCCCAAGGCTCTGACAGGATAAAATTTAAGTGGAATGTTACCTTGGTAATATGCGTTTGATTTTAGCAAAGAATGATTTTAACAAAAAAATGATTGTAGCATCAAGCACTTGTCTGGTGTAGCACTTGCTGGAGAACTTTATTAGAATAGAATTTGATACCCCCTAATTTTCTGTCATCAGAAAATGTTAGCCATAGACCCCCAAATGTCTGCTTCCACTTCCAGAATGATATTTGACATGCTGTATGCTGGGTATAGGACTGAAGCCTGTTTGTCATCACTGTTAAGAATTTTCTGTGTACAACAAATACTCCTGGATTCCATTCTTTGAGCCTGCATATCCTAGCATGATGTTCATCGTGTTTCACTGTTGCAGTCATTACACTTGGGTTATCCTGCTGGCAGGCAACCCGTAGTCGGCCTGAGTTCCAAAGTCTTGGTCCGGCGTCAGTTGCTGTCACCTCTTCCCTGACGTTAGTGCGCCAGGGGTATAAAAGTTGCAACTGATGCCATTTTCTCAGTCTTTCTTGCTGCGCGGTGCCCGTAGTATAAGCAGTTCGCAAGTGCCGGTCGGCCGACTCCTGAGATTTTCAAAATTGAATTTCAGAACCAAAGTCTTCAATTAAGCTAAGTACCCCGTTGGGGAAACTTTTTCTTGCTCCAGACCGATGTCAGTAAAAGTTAATGATTGTATTTCTTGTGGGAAGCAAATACCTCATAAGGACTTCCACTCTTACTGCATTCCTTGCCTAGGCCCTGATCACGATGTCACTAGTTGGTTTTGTGCTAGATTTAATAAACGCACTATTAAACGCCAGTTTGATTTTGCTTTACATTATTTTGGATGAAGATTTAATTACTTAATGCCGTCGGAACAACCGAGGACCGGAATGTATAAAAAACGCAAAGACAAAGAAAAAGACAGGCATCCAAGGTCCAAAACCGATGAAGCCTCTTCTAGGCCAGTTGCCGGTTCTCAGTGAGGTGCTTTCGCAGCCCCTGACACCCGCTACCTCAGAGCCACAGGCCGCAACCGACAGCCACATGGAGACATCGAGGCCTGTGGAAAATCAAGGTATTGGGCCAAAGGAAAATATACCCTCAGATGGGTCCGGAGCCGCTGAGCAGGCACCGGCTTTGAGGGTGTTTTCAGGCCTTCACAGCTTACAATTAAAACTACTACAGCAACAAAGGCAAAGTCAAAAACACCATTAAAGACAAAGAAACAAGTGCAGCATTCTCCAGAACAGTCATCCATGCCCAAGAAACAGATGCTTAAAATTGCCGAAGACCTTATTACTTTAATCAGGGGCTCCCATCCCCCTCCTGACAAAAGGCCTAGGCAAGACACTGATTATGATTCCTCTGATCAGGTTTCCATTTCTTCTGATTCTTCCTCTGACCAGGGCTGTTTTCTCCCTGCCTATGAGGACTCTGATGCTGAAAAGTCCATTCCTTCAGCCTCACCGCCTGAGGATTACTCTTTTGGGGAAACCCTGCACACCATGAAGGGTACATTTCCATTGGGAGAGCCAGGATTACTTAGAATCCAAGAAAAGGTTCAGAGATTTCCTTATATTGCCTCAACACAGGCCCTTGGCTATCCCCCCTGTGCTTGATATTGTTGATGTTTTTTCCTGAATCCAGTCTGTCTCCAGATTCTTTACCCCCCTGCATCAGTAAAGCCAGACAGGTACTACAGGGTCCCTGACTCTCATAAATTTCTTTACAAAAACCCCGCTGCAGACCCAGAAACTATTTCTCAGGGTCCAAAAGGGGTTAAAGCTTCCACTGCCAAAAATCCTGTCCTCTCCGATAGGGATTCCAGAGCTCTGGACAGATGGGGGAAAAAAGTTTACACTTCTGCTACTTTAGCTGTAAGAGCTTTAAACTGTCAGTTTCACATGCTTACATAGCAGTATCTCATGCCATTGTTGAAGCAGAAAATGGTTACAAATACAGAAGGTCCTGACTGTAAAGAAATGCAGGATTTATTGCATGCAGTTGAATAAGTGGGAAAGCATGCTCTGCAATGTGGTTTTGATTCATTAGAGGCTTCTTGTAGAGCTGCAGTTACAGGCTCAGTTATTCGAAGACCTGCTTGGTTGAAACAACAAAGTTTACCTGACCATGTTAAAATGAAATTATTGAATGCTCCACTACAGCATGATACTTTGTTTGGTGTTAAGACAGAAGAGGTTTTAAAGAAAATGGAGGATAAAGCAAAGTCAATGCAAACTGTGAAAGATTTCTTACAGGTTCAGCCACCTAGACTTAGCAGCAACTGGCCTTCAAAAAGTTGGTCCTTTCCAATGTCAGACAGGCCACAAAGAGGCAGATACAGATGCCCAAGAGGCAGATCTCAGCCCCAAGGCTCCTACAGACCTAAACAGTGGGATTCTTCAGCCCCCAAAGGAGGAGAAGACAAATCCCAACCTTATAGAAAACGGTCACAATGACTTCCTTCTGCAAATGCCAAGCACTTACCAGTTGACAGCACCCCTAGGGGGAAAGCTAGCACTTTTCTCAAAAAATTGGCACATGATCACCCAAGACCAATGAGTGTTGAATATAGTTTCTCAAGGGTACAGGTTCCACTTCCACATGCTTCCAAAACCAAAAGGTGTGCCAAACCTGCCTCAAAACCAGTTGGCAGAGGCACAAAAACAGAATGCAGCTGTTATGGATATGGGAGCTATTCAAAATGTTCCCCAAGAAGAACAGGGCCAAGGATTTTACTCACAACTTTTCCTAGTACCCAGAAAGGACAACGCATGGAGACCAATACTAGACCTGTCAATCCTAAATACTTTCCTGGATGTTCCAAAATTCAAAATGTTAACACTACAACAACTCTTGCCCATGCTGGGCAAAGAGGCTTGGCTAGTTACTTTGGATCTCAAGGAGGCATACCTGCACGTCCCAATCAGACAGTTGTGCAGAAGATACCTCAGATTTATAGCAGGCTCAATGCATTACCAATTCTCTGCACTGCTCTTTGGCTTATCTACTAAGCCCAGGGTCTTCACAAAATGCCTGGCACCAGTAATTGCATTTTACAGGAAAAAAGGAATTTAAATATATCCCTACTTGGACCAACTGCCTTATTCAAGTAGAGAGCAAGGACATTCTTCTAAAGCACCTGGAGTTTGTAAAAAGATTACTAATTTGCCTAGGGTACACAGTAAACGAAAATAAATCAAAACTAGTGCCCTCTCAAGAGATAATATTCCTAGGTGCAAGCTTGAATACAACTACCCAGATGGCTTATCTCACAGCAGACAAACAAAGGCAACTGACTCATTACTTTCAAATGATAGCAACAAAGACCCAGCTCCCTGCAAGAAAAATTCTGCAGGCCCTGGGTTTCATGGCATCTTGCATTCTACTAATTCCATATGCCAAACTGCATATGAGGAAACTACAATGGTATCTAAAAAGTGTTTGGACTCAACATTGTCACAGCCTAGAGACATTCATAACCTTGATTCCCTGCCTACAACAGGAGTTTTGGTGGTGGTCACAGGCCTGTCACCACAACAAGGGACAGCCTTTCACCTTACCTACAGCCAGGGAGACAATAACAACAGATGCATCGGATTATGCCTAGGGAGCACATATGGCAGGAAAATGTATTCAGGGCACGTGGCCCAAGGAACAACTGCATCTTCACATCAATCAAAGAGAGATGCTAGGTGTACAGAATGCCCTGACAGCCTTCAAGGACCTAATACATCCAGGACAATTATTAATAAAGACGGATAATACCACAGTTATGTGGTACATAAACAAGCAAGGAGGCACACATTCCTACCCCCTATGCAGACAAGCCATGACTTTGTGGAACACAGCACTGACCTACCAGGTACATCAGCAAGCACAATTCCTGCCAGGAACAAAAAATACACTGGCAGACGAGCTAAGCAGAAATCTCATGGATCCTCACGAATGGAAGCTAAATCCACAAGTGTTCAACATGATAAGGGAATGGGGATGCCCAGACATAGATCTATTTTCCTCCCCTCACAATTGCCAATTGCAGAAATTTTGCGCAAGGACTTATCACTCTCAAGCATGGAAAGTGGATGCTCTATCTTTCAAATGGAAAAATCTGACAGTCTATGCCTTGCCTACCAGACTTGTTTTTTTTAGTCGGCTCAGCTTGTGAAAATCTGTGGAGAAAAAAAAAGTTGTTTTTTTCGGTAGATGTTCATCATATTGGTCACTGCTCCAATAGCTTTAGCTATATGAGTTGTATATATATAGTGCCAAGGATGTAATAGCAGGCCACCTTCTAAAGCTTCAGGCCACCATCCATGCACTGAAACTGTCCGGCAGCTGAAGCTGAGCTGACTAAAAAAAACAAGTCTGGGTGCCAAACCCTTCAGAGTTCTGCTGCTTTCGAGGATCAATGGTCGGCATGTGCAGTTAATTTGTTGGGTAGGTTAAGTTCCTTTTGGGAAAAAAAACTTCCATTTAGTATGTTTGCTTATTATTTATACTTTCCTCTTCAGGAAAGCTATTTTAAAGTTAGGAGTTTGTGTTTTAAAGGACTGTCATGAGTAGTATACTTTTAAACAGAGGCACTCTTTTGCCATGAGAGTTTGAAAGTTTTAGATATTTGAAAACTATTTTCACGTGGAGAAATTGTTTATTTTACTTTGTGGAACTGGCATGCTGTTTAAAGTGCTTTTTTATTTTCCTTGTGTGGTGGAAGAAAGTGATTTTTAGAGACTTTTATTTTTACCAGCATTTGCTGCTGGTTTTCCCTGGGAAACTGACCCCACTTTTGGCTTGACCATGGAACAAACAGTTGGTCCCACAGTTGGGCCTTCTTCCAGCCACAAAAAGAAAAAGTTAAGCAAATAGTCTTTGCTGCCACAGTTTGCCTCAGCTGCAGGTGGGTGACTCTGCTTTTGGCCATTTGTTGTAAGTTAGCCATTTTTTCCCCTAATCCCTGTGGTGCAGCAGCTACAACCACTTTGGACCAGGAATCATTTTTGGCCTCTCTTGTCTGACTTTTAGAAGCACCTTGGTGAGAAGAGGCATCGGAGGGAAGGCATAGACTGTCAGATTTTTCCATTTGAAAGATAGAGCATCTTTGGACCAGGGGTTATCCACCCTCTGCGGCTATTGGGGTCTCCTCAGTGTTCTTCGAGCCTACAGCTTCTTCTTATGTTCCCTTAACTGCCTTTTCCCCATCTCCAGTGTTGGCATCTGGGTCTTGGGTATCTCCTTCTATGCAGTCTGCTAAATATCAGATTCCTGATTCTGACTCTAAGGTTTCCTCTAAGGTTTCCTCTTCGAATGAAGATTCCTTAGCATTCTCCTCTGGAATATGCCTCTCCAGAGGAAGAGTCTAATGGGGGAGATTCCCCCATAGAAGAGTATCCCTTTGGGGAAACTATTATTAATATGAGGGAATTCTTTAAGTGGGATTCTTAAGTTTGAGGAGCAGAAAAGATAATATGATCCCCAGTTTGGAAGTCCCTGCTCCTTCAGCAGTTCCTCCAGTCCTTCCAGCTTTCTTTGATGATTTTGCATCTACCTCTAAAACCCCAGACTCCCAAGTTCCTTCCCCCTAAAAAACCTGACCAATTTTATAAGGCCCTGATGATTGTAAGTATCTTTTCAAATGTACTTCTGCTGACTCAGCTGTGGTCTCTGTTACTTCCACCGTGGCTATTAGGGCTATTAATTACCAAATACACATGTCTAGGTACCCTCTGGCTTTGCTTTCTCAGACTTCCTGGGCTCTATCCCATTTACCTGATTCAGAGGCAAAATCACTGACTTTCTCTTGTCTGCTTCCTCCTAGGTAGCTAGACATTCCATCAAATGTAGCTTTGATGCAGTAGAGGCATCTTCTAGGGCAGCATCTTCTGCTTCTTTTTTCAGAAGGCATTCATGGCTATGTCTGCCGTCACTCCCTGATGATATAAAGGCCAAATTGCTTGATGCTCATTTGGATAACTCTGCCCTTTTTGGCACAGTAGATGCAAAACCTATTAAATCTTCGAGGGAAAATGGTAAGGAGCTCCAGAATTTGAAACACTTGCTCGTTTCCCCAGTCCCTAGATTCCATAGGAATTTCCTACCAAAACTCCCTTTGTCAGGAGACCTGCTCGCTCTTCCACGTCTGCTGCTTCTGGACCTAGGCTACGGAAGTCTTCCAGGCAACCCCCCCCAGCCTAAGGCTGTTTCTTCTGCTCCTACTCCTGAGCAGCCCTTTCAGCCCAGGCAAAGTTCTCTGATGATCAAGTTTTTCTTCCAAGTCATACTGCTTTATCTCTTTGCCTTTCTCTCTCAGCATGGATGGAAATCACTCAGGACTCCTGGGTCATTTCTGTCATCCAAAAAGGATACTTCATGACTTAGACTCTCAGCTTCCTTTCAGTCAACTTCATCTGTTCCCTCTGTTGCTTGCTCAGCTTTCCAACCAAGGGACCATTCAGGCTGTTCCTCCAGACCAGCAGGGAAAAGGGTTTTACTCCAGGATGTTTCTTGTGCTAAGAAAAGATAGTCTTTGAAGACCTATCCTAGATCTCTGCCTTTTAAACACTTTCCTGGTGGTGGCTTCTTTCAGGATGCTCTCTCTGCAATCTCTCCTTCCCCTGGTTCCTCCTCAATCCTTCCTAGCTTCTCTGGATCTCAAGAATGCCTACCTGCATGTTCTTATTTACCCTCAGTTCAGGGAAGTTTTTGTATTTCTTGGTGGGTTCTAAGCACCTTCAGTTTTCTGTCTTGCCTTTTGGTCTTTCCACTGTTCCAAGGGTATTCACATAGTACCTAGCCCCGGCCATTACCTACTTAAGGTAAAAGGGATTCCTTTCTGCAGGACCTAGGAGTTTCAATAAATTAAAAAAAATCCAGTCTGACCCCAACTCAGGATCTCGTCTTCTTGGGATGCAAGTTCCAGATGGACTTGATGGTTTTTCTTCCTCCGGAAAAAGCCCTTTCCCTAATGGGATTCATGGAGTCTGTTCTGCCCCTTCCTTCCATCATGGCCAGGGAATTCCTGAGACTGCTGGGGTTCATGGCTTCCACAATCCCCATGCTGCCTTTTGCAAAATAACACATGAGGAAGTTCTAGTGGTTTCTAAAGACAGTTTGGTCCCAGCATGCTCATCCTTTAGATGTTTTGATTCCTCTGCTTCCCTGCCTAAAGAGCTGTTTTGGTAGATGCAGCAACTCAGTCAGAACCCTGGCCTTCCACTTCAAGTACCTCAGCAGCTTTTGACAGATGCCTCAGATTTAGGTTGGGGAGCAACCTTTATGTCCAGGAAGGTACAGGGTCTTTGGTCCCCCTCTGAACAAAGGGAGCACATCAACAGAGAGATGAGGGCTCTGATTATGGCCTTGCAGACGTTTCACCCTCTTTTTGCTAGGACCACTCAGGATTCTTACAGACATTACCACTGTTCTTTAGTACATAAGCAGGGGGGGGGGCAGTACAAGGTCTTACCTTTGATGCCTAGCCATCAAAGCATTGGGAACTGGTTATCCAGTACAAAGTGACACTGCATATTGTCTGTTTCCCCTCTGCTCAGAACTCAGTGGCAGACTCATTAAGCAGATCCATGACTCAATCCCATGAGTGAATACTTCACAGGGATGTGTTCCTGTATCTAGTTCACAGGTGAAGTTCTCCAGAAATGGACCTCTTCACATCCCCTCTGAACAGACAACCGCCTCTTTTCTTTTGTGCCAGGGTCCCTCAACCTCAGGCTTGGAAGTTAGGCACTCTATCCTTTTCATGGAAGGGGATGATGTTCATCGTGTTTCACTGTTGCAGTTCTGACTGTAGGGTTCTCCCCTGCCGGCAGGCAGTCCTCGGTCGGCCAGAATCCCAAAGTCTGGGTCCGGCGTAGGCTGTTCAGCCATGCTCCCTGATGTCAGAGCGCCACGAGTACAAAGCTGACAGCCGACGCCATGTTCTCCAGTCTTTCTTGCCTTGTGGTGATAGCAGTTCGCAAGTGCCGGTCGGCTGACTCCTGACAATTTTTTCTGAAAAACTTCAGTCCGCAGACTTTCTTCTCCACTCAAAGCTAAGTACCCCGTTGGGGAAACTTTTTCTTGCTCCAGTCCGATGTCAGAAAAAGTTAATAATTGTATTTCATGTGTGAAGCAAATACCTCATAAGGATTTTCATTCTTACTGTATTCCTTGCTTAGGCCCTGACCACGACGTAGCTAGTTGTCGGTTTTGTGCTAGATTCAATCAACGTACAATTAAACGAAGGTACGATTTTGCATTTCATTACTTCGGTAGGCGTTTTAACTACAAAATGTCGTCGGATACTGTTCCGGCTACTGGAGTTCACAAACGACGCAAGGACAAAGACAGGCCTCCGAGGTCCAAATCTGACTATATCGCACAAGCGGAGCCAGCTTCAGGTTCGGCCGTCGTCAAGGCGCTTTTGCAGCCCCTGTCGTCGACCATTTCGGAACCGATGGCCGAAATGGACTCCCACGAGGAGCCAACTAGGCCTTTGAATATTTCTATTGCAGAACCTTCGGACAATGCTCCTTTGGATGGGTCCAGAGCCGCTGTGCAGATACTGGCTTCCGAAGGGGTTTTCAGACCTACACAGCTTCTAATAAAGGCAAAGACAAAGGCAAAGACTCCTTCCAAATCAAAGACTGCAACACAGGCCTCTTCTGAACCGACTCCAAGTCACAGAAACAGTTACTTAAGATGGCGGAGGATTTACTTACTAGACCTCTCCACCAAACTTCACCATCTTGTCTAACAACGCCACTGTCATCTCTCCTGACTCCACAACTAAACTGTTAGGAATAACAATCGATAATAATCTCTCTTTTGATCAACACATCAACAACACCATCAAATCATTTAACAGAAAAATAGGATCCTTATACCGTATTAAACGTTTTTTTAACCCCAACTACCAGAGCTACTATTGCTCACTCTCATCTTTTATCCACTTTCTTTTATGCCTCACCAATCCTAACCAACCTTAAGAAAACCAACCTAAACAAACTAGCTACCTGCTATAATAACATCGCCCGCTTCGCCACTAGTAACCCTTTCAGAACCCATCACTGCCATAACTTGAAACTTCTAGGCTGGCTTGAACTACAAAACTACCTTGCAACCTCACAACTCACTATTGCCCACAAAATACTACACCATCCTGATAACACCCCTATACT
Source organism: Protopterus annectens (assembly GCF_019279795.1). Classification (NCBI taxonomy): domain Eukaryota; kingdom Metazoa; phylum Chordata; order Ceratodontiformes; family Protopteridae; genus Protopterus; species Protopterus annectens. The sequence goes on along the minus strand of NC_056738.1, from coordinate 25,160,161 downwards.
CTCACAACTCTTAGTCCCCTATAGCAATCTTACCTCCCTTCAATCCTCCTGTAAACTCTTGGCCAGTTCTATTAAGTCTAACAACTCAGCTGGCGACTCCTTATTCACTAATTCTGTAGGTAGAATTTGGAATCTCTTACCTAGGGAAATTACACAGATTACTTCCTTACCCCTCTTCAAACAAAAAATTAAACTATACTTCCATAACCACTGGCTTTGTTCTTGTAGTACACCAGACTAACTTCTCCTCTCCTTATCTCCCTCTTTTCACCTACTACTATGTTTATCTTAGTCAGTCTAGCTAATACCTTTTATCCTTTGACCCTTGAACTTTTTTTTTCCTCTCTCTAACCTTCTCCTTTCTTTCTCTTCCCCCTCTTCTCTTTGCCTTCTCTGTCTCTTTCTTTCCCCTATCTACTGCCTTACCTCCTCTTCCTCTCTTCTAACTTGTGTGACACCCCCTCTTCCTTTTGTCCTTTTTACCCTTATCTCTCTCTATATTTTAATATGCGTTTTATTTTTTTTCCTAATTAATATCCTCTCTAATTGACTTGGTATTTTTGTCATTATACAATTGTATGGCTAGTCTATTTCTTGTTTTTCTTTTGATTTTATCAATTAATTAGTTTTTGACTAACCTGTTATTTTGTTGTATTTTGTGTGGAGCTTTTCTCCCCGGGCCTCTACTGAAAATGGAAATATATCCAGCTAGACTAGCCCGGTCAACAAATGTAAAATAAAATAAAATAAATAAATGATTAGGGATTTACATCCCCCTCCAGATAAAAGGCCAAGGCAGGAAGTTTATTATGATTCCTCTGATCAGGCTTCTGTTTCTTCAGTTTCTTCTTCTGACCAGGAATATTCTTTCCCTCCTTATGAGGATTCTGATGCTGAGGAATCCATTCCTTCAGCTTCTCCCCCTGAGGATTTCTCTTTTGGGGAAACTTTGCATGAAATGAGGGAACATTTCCACTGGGAAGGACAGGAGTATTCGGAATCTAAGAAAAGACTAAGGGATTTTCTTCTTCTTCCCCAACATAGACCCCTGGCTATTCCTCCTGTTTTGGATATTGTGGATGATACTTTTTCGGAGGCTAACTTAACCCCTGACTCTTTTCCTCCTGCTCCTGTTAAGCCCAATGGATATTACAGGATTCCTGATTCCCACCAGTTTTTATACAAGAACCCTACTGCTGACCCTGAAACCATTTCTCAGGGTCCTAAGGGAGTTAAGGCCGCTTCTGCTAAAAACCCCATTCCCACTGAGAAGGATTCTAGATCTTTAGAAAGATGGAGCAAAAAAGTGTACACTTCTGCTACTTTATCTATTAGGGCTTTAAACTGTCAGTTTCATATGCTGAAGTACCAGCAATTTCTCTTGTCTGTTTTAAAACAAAAGCTTACTTCCATTTCTGCCTGTGCAGATAAGGAATTACATGACTTACTGCATGCCACTGAACAAGTTGGGAAGCATGGTTTACACTGTGGATTTGATGCCTTGGAGGCTTCTTGTAGGGCTGCTGCCTTTGGCACAGTTATTAGAAGGCATGCATGGTTAAAGGAACAAAATTTGCCAGAACAAGTAAAAGCTAAATTATTGGATGCTCCTGTTCAGCATAATGTTTTGTTTGGATCAAAAGCTGAAGAGGTGATTAAAAAGATGGAGGACAAGGCGAAATCCATGCAAACAGTTAAAGATTTCTTACAAGTACAGCCACCCAGATTTAGCAGGAATTGGCCTACAAAAAATTGGTCCTTTCCCAATTCAGACAGGCCTCAGAGGGATAGATATAGACGCTCCCGAGGAAGGCCTCAAACACAAGCTTCTTATAGACCAAGACAGTGGACTGCTTCCACCCCTAGGGGAGGAGAGGACAGGTCACAAACTCATAGGAAACAGACTCAATGACTCCCTCTGTTGGGCTGCAGGAACTTCTTGCCTGGAAGCCCTTCTCGGAGGAAAACTTTCTCTTTTTCATCGAAATTGGACTCATATAACCCAAGACAAGTGGGTTCTGGATGTGGTTTCAAGAGGTTACAAATTCCATTTTCATACCCTGCCAAGGCCAAGCGGATGGCCAGACCTTCCAAAACATCAATGGACAGAGGCCTTAAACCAGGTGGAAGCTCTTTTGGCTATGAAAGCAATAGAGCTAGTTCCACTTTCAGAGATGGGATAAGGTTTTTGCTCTAGGCTCTTTCTAGTCCCCAGGAAGCAAAACTCATGGAGACGCATTCTGGATCTGTCAGTCTTGAACACCTTTCTAGAGATTCCAAAATTCAAGATGCTTACTCTACAGCAGCTACTTCCAATGCTGTCCAAAAATGCATGGATGGTAACTTTGGATTTAAAGGAGGCATATTTACACATTCCCATCAGGCAGGAACGCACCTCAGGTTCAAGGCCGGATCGAGGCACTTTCAATTCTCTGCGTTGTCCTTTGAATTGTCTACTGCGCCCAGGGTCTTCACCAAATGCCTGGCTCCAGTAGTAGCTTACTGCAGACTCAAGGGAATTCAAATTTACCCTTATCTGGACTACTGTCTTATTCAGGCAGACAGCAAGGAGGTCTTACTCCAGCATCTATGGTTTGTTCAGGATCTCCTCAAGTTCCTGGGATTCACTGTAAACATAAAAAAGTCAAATTTGACACCCTCACAACAGATAATTTTTCTGGGCGCTTTTTTAAACACAACAACCCAGATGGCATTTCTAACATACGAAAAACAGTTTCTGCTGGCTTCAACTTTCAAAACCTTGGCAACTTTAACTCAGCTATCTGCAAGGAGATTCCTGCAGGCTTTGGGTTACATGGCCTCCTGCATCCTTCTCGTACCATATGCAAGACTACACATGAGGAAAATACAGTGGTACCTAAAAAGTGTATGGTCTCAGCATTGCCACAGTTTAGACATACTGATCTCCGTCCTGCCTCGTCTTCAAAAGGAATTCCTTTGGTGGTCCAAGGCATGTACTCTAAACAAAGGGAAACCCTTCTGTCTACCTCCTGCCACTCAGATTCTAACCACGGACGCCTCGGATTATGCTTGGGGAGCCCATTTTCAGGGCAACTGTCTGCAGAGCCTTTGGACAAAGGATCAGAAGCACCTGCATATCAATTTAAAGGAAATGTTAGCCGTTCAGAAAGCTCTAATGGCCTTCAGGAATCTTCTACAACCAGGACAACTACTGATACGGACAGACAACACCACAGTTATGTGGTACATAAACAAGCAAGGGGGATCTCATTCCTACCCCCTTTGCAGACTAGCCATGGATCTATGGAACACAGCTCTAGCTTGCAATCTGGACCTTCAAGCTCAGTTTCTACCAGGGAAGCAAAACTTCCTGGCAGGCAGTCTGAGCAGAAACCTTTCAGATCTACACGAATGGCTGCCGGACACCGAAATATTCAGGATGATAACAGCAGTCTGGGGATGTCCTCACATAGACCTCTTTGCATCCCATCTCAATCATCAACTACAGAATTTTTGCACCAGGACTTTCCACGAACAAGCTTGGAAAGTGGATGCACTATCCTTCATTTGGAGAAACCTCTCGGGATATGCCTTTCCGCCTCTTCCTCTTCTTCCCCGGGTATTATTAAAGATCAAACAGGACAAGCCCAAGATGATTATCTTGTTGGCCCCAAATTGGCCTCGACAGTTTTGGTACCCCACTCTGAAAAACCTATGTCTGGAGCCCCCTTGGGTCTTACCACAGATTCCGATCCTTCTGTCCCAACATCAGGGTCAGGTTCTACACTCCCATGTCAGCACTCTCAGCCTGGCGGCCTGGTTAATCCAGGGCCTTTGATTCCTTCTCTCCTACCCAAGCAGGTTATGGATGTCATTTTAGAAGCCAGACGTCCTAGCACTAGAAAATCTTATGCAGGAAAATGGAAAAGATTTTGTTCCTGGATGCAGGCTCAGGATTCTGATCGTTTTCTTCCGAACATTCCTTTGATTTTACTTTACCTGACAGATCGCTTACATAAGGGTCTCTCTTTCTCTTCCATTAAGATACATGCCTCTGCTATTTCCGCTCATTATAATACAGACCCTCCAATCTTTTCCCACCAGCTCATGAGGCAGTTTCTCAGAGGAGCTAAGAACGTAAGACCTCCTAGATCTCCTCCCATTCCTGCTTGGGATCTCAACTATGTTTTGGAAAAGCTCACCTTACCTCCCTTTGAGCCTGCTGCCTCTTCTGACATCAAGTTTTTATCTTGGAAAACAGCCATCCTGTTAACCTTGACCTCTGCCCGGAGAGTTTCAGAGTTGCAAGCTCTTATGGCTGTGGAACCTTATATTATTTTTCATCAAGACAGGGTGTCTTTGAGGACTAATCCTACATTCATGCCTAAGGTGGTTTCCAAAGTGGCTTTAAATCAAACTATCCACTTGCCAACTTTTTTCCCCACTCCTCAAAATAAAGGGGAAAGGATCTTACATTCCTTGGATGTACACAGACAACTACGTTTTTACCTGGACAGAACCAAGGACATCAGAAAATCAGAGCAATTGTTTGTTTTTTTATGCTTCAAGTTCCCAAAGTAAAGCCATTTCAAAACAGACCATTTCTAAAATGGATTGCTCATGGAATCAGATTTTGTTATTCACACCATGGAAAGCAAATCCCAGGGAGTATACGGACTCATTCCACCAGAGCTGCTGCCACTTCTGCTGCCTTCCTCAGGGGAGTTCCTACCAAAGACATTTTGGAAGCTGCAACTTGGAGTTCAGTGCATACTTTTTCAAAGCACTACAGTCTACCTCTCTACTCTAAGTCTAGGGCAGGCTTTGCTTCTGCAGTCTTGCAGGGCCTTTTAGCCACCCCTTCTACTTTATGACCACCTCCCTTTTATTCTGCTTTGGGATTCTACCCTACAGTCATGACTGCAACAGTGAAACACTATGAACATAGTACAGTTGTGTACACCTACCATAAATGTAGATGTTAGAGTGTCTTCACTGTTGCAGTCTGGGTTTCCCTCCCTCCTGTCCCCTCTTATTTTTACTTTTGTGTGGTTCCTTTTTTCACCATTCTTCTGAGGTGTATTTGCAAAGGATATGGGACCTTTCTCATTTTGGGACTCCTGACATCTGGGGCAAGAAAAACTGGAGAACATAGCATCGGCTGTCAGCTTTGTACTCCTGGCGCTCTGACGTCAGGGAGCATGGTTGAACAGCCGACGCCGGACCCAGACTTTGGGATTCTGGCCGACCGAGGACTGCCTGCCGGCAGGGGAGAACCCTACAGTCATGACTGCAACAGTGAAGACACTCGAACATCTACATTTATGGTAGGTGTACACAACTGTACTTTTCTTTTTTGAATTAGAGGGTAGGGGAGAATGCCTAAAGTCCTGCTGAAAATTCTGTAAGAAAAAAATGAAAATCTTGCTAGTGACTCCCTTTTGACCAAGACAGCACTGGTTCCCTCTTCTGCAATTAGCCAAGGGTCATCACTAGAAGTTATCTCACCGGTTAGACGTACTCAGGACAAGTGATCCTTGATTCATCCTAATCTTTTAGCTCTGCAAATGACCTTGTCGGTGATCAACTTTTGATCCCTTTCAGGCACCTGTTTTCAAGGGCATGTTTTCGATTTTGTAAGAGGCCAGGAAATTCAATGCTAGGAAATCTTGTGCTACCAAGTGGAGAAGATTTTTTGTTTGGTGCTGCAAAAGATAAGAGGACTCCCTCTCTGCAGACATTCCTTTAATACTTTCTTACCTGTTTGAGTTGCTTAATAGTGGCCTTTCCTATTCTTCAAAGTCCATTGCTCTACTTTGTCTGCTTGCTTGCCATTAACTCCCCCTTTAGCTTCCAGGCTAGAAGTTAAGCTTTTCCTGAAAGGTGTCCTACACATGAAACCTCCCAGGAAACCAGTTCCTTTTCTCGGATCCTAACTATGTGTTAGAGAAGCTTACTCAGGCCACTTTTGAGGCAGCAGCCTCTGCATCTCTGAAGTTTTGCACATGGAAAAAAAGTACTTGTAGTAGCTTTAACTTCTGCTAGAAGGGTCTCTGAGATTCAGGCAATGATGGCTTCACCCCCCCCCTTTTTGGTTTTCCATAAGGGCAGAATATCTTTGAGAATTAATCAGTCTTTCATGCTCATCATGGTGCATGAGTTGTCTCTTAATCAGTCCATCCAGTTGCCTACTTTATTCCTGTCACGTCAATCCCCTAGCAAGAGGGTTGTGCATTCCTTAGATGAGCATAGACAATTCAGATTTTACCTTGACAAAACAGTCTGTTAGGAAGTCTAATTAGCTTTTTCTGTCTTTTCATCCCAGGGCTCTAGGTTTGCCTGCTTCCAAGCAAATTATCTCTACGTGGATTTCTAAGGCTATTGTGTTTTGCTATGACTTTTGTGGGAAATCTTTATTCTCTGTTAAGACCCATTCTACCAGATCTGTTGCCTCCACAGGGGCTTTCTTCAAAGGTCTAGATGCTTACTCCATGTTGGAAGCTATTAGGTCATCTGTTCATACGTTTATAAAGCATACTATGAACCAGGGGAGGATTTGCTAGGGCAATTCTACATGGATTTGTAGAAAATGCTTCATTGTCTTTCTCTGCTCCATCCTCCTCCCTGTGTTCTCTTTGAGCTTTTGCACTCTTCCTTATGTAAAGAATACTGCAACATTGAACAGAAGGATGTAGAATAGTTGTGTAAAATCTTACCATAACCATAGATGTCCTTCTCTTTTATGTTGCAGTATTCTGTCCCACCCTCCTTCCCCTACAACTTGTTCATTCCTAGGATGACTCCCTTTTTATATAATGTATGGATTTCTTTTCCTCGTGGGGCTAACTTATTCTGAAGGTAGTACATGTGGACGTCCCTTTTATGGCTGACGTTTTCTGTGCCTTTGTGCAATGTGCCACGTGCAGGCAGTGGCAATAAGCTTTTGTGTACAGGCCAAGACGTCTGGTTGTTTGGAGGACTATAACCCCGTATGTAAAGAATACTGCAACATATGGTTATGCTAAGGTTTTAAACAACTATTTTGTATAACTTTAGTTAATCCTTCTGCAGCTAAATGCTTAGGTAATTCCAATTCTACTATTTTTGCCAAGTATGGGGGATAACTGAACGTTTCTGCAGTTTTAATTTTTCGGAATTTTTGACTGGCTAATATGTTAATGTTTGTCCTTAACTAATTGTGTAAGTATGAGGAATGTTTGCAGTTTCTTGTGAGAAAAAAATCTGGTTTAAATTAATTTCTTATATTGTTTAAGCCACTACTCATTATATACAGTGTGTCTATGATTCTGTTTATAATTAAAGGGCTCTGGCCACTGGTACTGTTTTGAGGTGGTTTGTATGGCTGCATTCTCAGAACTTCCCAGAGGATCTCTGAGATTTTAAATTTTGCTTTGGATGGAGATTTCAGTTTGGACCCCCTCTGCTGCAGAGTGATGAAGTGTGATGAAAGGGGTCAGCTGATTCAACTCTGCTTTTCCAGTTTTTCTCAGGGATTCAAACTCATACAATTTTGGTAAGAAACAAAATGAACAGTCAAAGGAAAATGCAAGTAAACAAACATTTATGAAGAAATGGCAAGGGGTTTCCAAGCTGAATTCTGGAAACTTCCAAAACCAAGGACAATCCAGTAAGTCAGAATGACTATTTAATAGACTTTGTTCCCCCCTCTCTGTCACCTCCTTTTGTCTTTCAGAAAGTCTGAATCTCTAGTTTTCTCTAGGGCAACAGATAGTTTCAAACAAATATGTTCTGAAAATCATTCACCAAGTTTACAGATCGTAGTGGGAGGAAATTCCTCATTTCCAGGGCAAATTCCTAATCCTTCAGACCCAGGCCCTTATTTCTACTTGTCCTTCATCACATGCTGTCTCAGGGAGTGATATAACTAGTTTCCCCTTTTCAGTTGGGAAAGGAGATTTATTCAAGGGGATTTTTTTATTGTCAGAGAAAAGAAATGCGTGGAGGCCAGTTCTAAATCTTTGTTTCCTAAACCTGTTGTAATGCCCGTGTTCAAAATTATGTCCCTTCTCAACCAGTTACCTCTTCTTCCTCATTCAAGTTTCCTGGTAACAATAGATTTAAAAGATGCTTATTACATCCTTATTCATCCATATTTCAAGCTTTTTATCCATTTTTTGTGTGTGCAGATGACATAATCCGTTCTCTGCCATACCCTTTGGACAGTCTGTCGCACCAAGAGTGTTAGTGTCTAGCTCCACTTACAGCTTATTATAGATGACAAGGTATCTACGTTTTTCCATATTTAAGTGACTTGCTTATCTTTGCAGAGTCTCTTCAAATTGTCAGTAATTTCCCTCTTGGGTGAGATATTTGTTAGAAATGCTAGCATTCAGAAGTCTGTCTTGACCCCTTACAGGACTGTTTCTGGGATTTAAGTTAGACATTACAGTTCAAAGAGTTTTTCTTCCACAGTAAAATGTATGTCTATATTTAGATATATTTCTAGGGTTTTCCACTGAGACTTTGGTCACTGTGAGGGAATACTTCAGGGTTGTGGATCTCAAAGTTAATGATTCTCAGAATACCGTGGCAACACTTCACATGACAATGTTACTGTGGTATCTGAAGTCTCTGTGATCTTAGTACCAACACCCTTTGTCTTTCCAAATCCCAGGGATGGAGATTTGTCAGAAAAGACATCACTTGGTAGGGACAACAGTAATCTTTAAATACAGGTCTCCCCTTCTCCATCCCCATTCAAAAGCAATTCACCACAGACTCCTCAGACTTTGCTTGGGTGGCACTTTCAGGAGGGATGAAAGTGCAAGGTATATGGGACACCAAGTACACATGCGAGCACATAAATATAAAAGAGATGCTTGCCCTGATCAAAACACTCATATCCTTGAATCATTTTTGGTCCCCAGAACTTTCTTCAATTTGTACATAATGCCACAGTTATTTGGTACATTAACAAGCAAGAAGGAACAAGATTGTACCCCCTATGTAGGCTATGCATGTTAGAGATACAACTTCACAGCACAATCCAAATTTACAGGCACCCTGAATTCCATCAGAGCAAAACTGTATAGACGAGCTGAGCAGGGAAAGAACTTGACCCTTCCAAATGGAAACTGTCAGGGAGCTTCCAAGATTTGATCTGTCTGTGCAGATTTCCTCAAGTAGACCTCTCTGCCTTGTCTCTTAACAATTGGATTTCAAGATTCTGCTCCAGTAATCACTGCAAGATGGACTGGAAGACAGATGCCCTTTCTTTCTTTTCCTTGGACAAGAATGTTCCCCTATCCTTTTCCACCCTTTCCTCTAAAAATCTGAGGTGCTTCTAAAGATTTAGAAGGAATTCCTCAAATCATTGTGGTGACTCCTTTCTGACCCAGTTAACCATGGAAGATTTTAATATTCATTGTTGCAGTACTAATTCTTGGGACTTTCTGCTAAGCAGAAGCCTGCAATTGGCCTGATTTCCAGAATCATAGCATCATCCCAAATTGATAGAGATTCAGTGACTGATGTCCAGATGTCAGGGTATAAGAAGGTCATCTTGGTGTCATATTCAGTTCTTTCCAGCCATGCAGTCCGATGCACTTCACATGTTTTATACACTCAGTCTGTCGGCTTGTGTTTCCAGAGTACCACTGCTTCCATATAGTACCTTGCAGGGGAGATTTCTTTAATGTTTATAGGTTCATGGGAAAGTACTAGGCTAGCTGCCCTTGCAGGCCATTTTAGGCATAGCCCGTTCATTTTCAAAGGTGAGAATTAAATCTTGTACCCTGCGTCTGTGATAACACCTTAACCATCATGCCATCTCCAAACCCCAGAAATATGGAATGCTTCATGAATTTGAGTGTTACCTTTGCACAGGGGTCATGCTAATCTTCTCTATATCATTCCAGGTTTGGTATATGTGCTGCCAAAGAAAGCACAACAGGTTCATAGTTACTAGGCATCTCATTCAAAGGAGGACACATTGAGGACTGCAGCACCCCCTCCCCCTGCACCAGAGTTAAGCATGCTACCTGTTGTGCTACTAACACTTATTCATAAAAGGTAGTAAGTGTTTATCCTGGTAGAAATAAATCCTGTGTAAAGATATTCATTTGATTTGCTTGTCTGACTTTGGGCCCTCAGCATGACATCTTTAACTGCTCTGATTATGTTAGGTTTCATGCAAAAAAAGCCCTTAAACATAGGGCCGAGGTACTCTCAGCTCATATGGACTCCTTGTCTGCAGGTCCTGCAATTGATTTGATGGCTGCTGGTGTGATCCCTAAAAAGTGGAAAGATAAAAAACTTAGCAGCCCGGAGACTGCAGATCAAGCTACTGCATCAACCTCTAAGTGACTGAAGACTTTGAGGTGCCTTCTCAGTCCCAGCTACCTGTGACTGCTAGGCCAGAACCCTCTGGCACAGTCCCTCACAAGGCCACCATAGTTCACAGCCTACCCAAGATTACCACCGCCACTCACATATCATTCAAGTTTGATGTGCTATGCAGATGTTCATCGTGCATACAGCTGCAGTCATAACAGATGGGTTCTCCTGCCGTCAGGCGGGTCCTCGGTCGGCCACATTCCAAAGTCTAGGTCCAGCGTCGGTTGTCGTCGCTTCTTCCCTGACGTCAGTGCGACAGGGGTATAAAAGAACCAGCTGACGCCATTTTCTTCAGTCTTTCTTGCCGCGCGGTGCCCGATGCAGAAGCAGTTCGCAAGTGCCTGTCGGCCAGCTCCTGAGATTACGAAAAATTTGGAACCGAAGTCTTCTTAAAAGCTAAGTACCCCGTTGGGGAAACTTTTTCTTGCCTCAGACCCGATGTCAGACAAAGTTAATAATTGTATTTCTTGTGGGAAGCAAATACCGCATAAGGATTTCCATTCCCTCTGTATACCTTGTTTAGGCCCAGACCACGACGTCTCGGTCTGTCGCTTTTGTGCTACATTCAACAAACGCACTATTAAGCGTCGGGCGGAGTTCGCCCAGCATTATTTTGGGAAAGCATTTAACTATACTATGTCGTCGAATACTCCAACTCCGGTTTTGTCTAAAAAACGCAAAGACAAGGACCAACACTCGAGGTCCGTGGCCTCTACCGACACCACGCCAAAGCCGACTACACGTCCACAGCCCCTGATTACCGACACATTTTTGGCGGTGTCTCCTGTACTCGAGGTCGCAGGCTCCTCGGCCCACACCCTGACTACAGATACCGAAGCCACGCTTGGCGTTGAAACACAGAATGTGGACAGGTCCACCTCCACTCAAGGTGTCTTCAGACCTTCCTCTTCTTTCTCCATCAAGGCTTTCACCAAGTCTAAAGCTACCATGCAGCCTAAGAGACCAGCTACACAGGGCCCATCCCCAGGCCCCATGCCTAAGAAACAGATGCTTAAAATGGCTGAGGATTTAATTACTCTAATCAGAGGTTCTCAGCCACCTCCGGACAAAAGACCCAGAGTGGAGGAAGATTCCCCCTCCTCTGATCAGGGCTCCATTATTTCAGAGCACTCTGATTGTCAGGAACAGTCTTACTCCCCTTTTGAAGACTCTGATGCAGAGGAATCTATTCCTTCTGTATCCCCCCCTGAGGATTACTCATTTGGTGAAACTCTGCATACCTTAAGGGAACACTTCCACTGGGAAGGCCAGGATTATTCAGATTCCAAGAAAAGGCTTAGGGAATTTCTTTTGTTACCCCAGCACAGGCCTCTGGCTATACCTCCTGTCCTGGACATCCTAGATGATGTTTACTCGGAGGCCTGTCTTAACCTGGACTCTCTTCCTCCAGCTAAGCCTGACAGGTACTACAGGGTTCCTGACTCACACCAATTTATATACAAAAGCCATGCTGCTGACCTAGAAATCATCTCACAGGGGCCCAAGGGAGTTAAGGCCTCCATTGCCAAAAACCCATTGCCTTCCGAGAGAGATTCCAGATCCTTAGAAAGGTGGGGAAAAAAGGTATATACCTTGGCTATCTTAAACATGAGGGCCTTAAACTGTCAGTTTCATATGCTAAAATACCAACAGTTTCTGTTATCTCAATTGAAAAGTAAAATGTTACAACCTGAAAACCAGACATGAAGGAGTTGCAGGATTTGATGCATAGTGCAGAACAAGTGGGTAAACATACCTTACAATGTGGTTTTGATGCTCTAGAGGCCTCATGTAGAGCTGCTGTTACAGGCTCAGTCATACGTAGGCATGCCTGGCTCAAGGAACAAGCCTTGCCTGATCATGTCAAAGCTAAATTACTAGACGCCCCACTTCAAAAGGATGTACTATTTGGGGCAAATGCTGAGGAAGTATTACGGAAAATGGAGGAAAAGGCTAAATCATTGCAAACTGTGAAAGAATTTCTGCAGGTCCAACCCCCACGTTTTAGTAGAAATTGGCCTTCCAAAAACTGGTCCTTTCCTGCCACAGACAGACCCCAAAGAGGCAGATACAGGTGCCCGAGGGGCAGAGGACAAACACAAGGCTCGTACAGAGGCAGACAATGGCGAGCTCCTACACAAAGAGGTGGTGAGGACAACTCGCAATCTTTCAGAAAGCAAAACCAATAACTTTCCCCTTTGCATGCCAACCAGGACTCAAATGGCAGCCCCCTTAGGAGGAAAGCTGGCACTATTCTCAAAAAATTGGCATATTGTCACAAAGGACAAATGGATCCTGAACATTATAAACAGAGGCTACAAATTCCATTTTCATACCCTTCCAAAAATGAAAGGCATGCCAAATCTGCCACACAATCAAAGGGCAGAGGCACAAAAGCAAATTTCAGGTCTTATAAACATGAAAGCTATTCAAGAGGTACCTACACACGAACAAGGTCAAGGTTTTTATTCCAGGCTATTTCTGGTGCCAAGGAAGGGAAAAGATTGGAGACCGATTTTGGATCTTTCCATCCTAAACACATTCCTACTCGTACCAAAATTCAAGATGCTCACTCTACAGCAACTTCTTCCCATGCTGGGCAAGGAGTCTTGGCTGGTAACATTGGACCTCAAGGAGGCATACCTGCATGTCCCAATCAGACAAAATTGCAGAAGATACCTCAGATTTCTTGCAGGTTCAACACATTATCAATTCTCTGCATTGCCCTTTGGTTTATCTACTGTCCCCAGAGTATTCACGAAATGCCTGGCATCAGTAATTGCCTACTGCAGACTTCAAGGGATACAAATATACCCTTATTTGGATGACTGCCTGATCCAAGCGGACAGCAAGCACATTCTTCTGAAACATCTGGCTTATGTAATAATGTTATTAAACTCTCTAGGATACACAGTCAACAAAGAGAAATCAAGACTAATACCCTCTCGGAAGATAATTTTCCTGGGTGCCAATTTGGACACAAACACCCAGATGGCCTACCTCACGCCAGAGAAGCAGGGGCAACTAATTCAATATTTCAGAACACTGGCAAATTGCACCAGGCTGACTGCAAGGAAAATCCTGCAGGCTCTGGGATTCATGGCATCTTGCATCTTACTAATCCCATGTGCAAAGCTGCATATGAGAAAACTACAATGGTACCTAAAAAACATATGGTCTCAACACAGCCACAGTTTGGAAACAATAATACCATTAATTCTATGTCTGCAAAAGGAATTTTTGTGGTGGGCTCAAGCATGCCAAACAAACACAGGTCTTCCATTCAGCAAGCCTCAAGCAAATCAAGTCATCACAACAGACGCCTCGGACTACGCCTGGGGGGCGCACATGACAGACCGGTGCATTCAGGGCAAATGGACCCAAAAAGAAAAGCACCTTCACATCAATCAAAAAGAAATGCTAGCAGTGATAAATGCTATTATAGCTTTCAAGGACCTTCTACAACCAGGTCAGCCATTGATAAGAACAGACAACACCACAGTTATGTGGTACATAAACAAGCAGGGAGGAACACATTCTTATCCCCTATGCAGACTGGCCATGTCACTTTGGAACATGGCCATGGACTTACAAATGGAACTACAAGCACAGTACTTGCCAGGCAAGGAAAACACGCTGGCAGACAACCTAAGCAGGAATATGACAGATCCACACGAATGGAAGTTGCATCCAAATGTTTTTACAGAAATAATCCAAGAATGGGGAAGGCCAGACATAGATCTCTTTGCCTCCCACAAAAATCATCAGTTGACAAAATTCTGCTCAAGGATCTTCCATCCAAAGGCCTGGAGAGTGGACGCTCTCTCTTTCAGTTGGACATCAATGATAGTTTATGCCTTCCCACCTCTTCCTCTGCTGTCCAAAGTCCTATTGAAGACCAGAGCAGACAGACCAAAGATGATCCTCATTGCTCCGGACTGGCCAAGGCAACACTGGTTCCCACTCCTGAGGAGCCTTGACGCATTCCCCACCATGGCCCTGCCTCTTCTTCTGGCTCAGCACAGCTTCAAAACACTTCACAGTCAGCTGAAAACACTCAATCTAGCCGCATGGAAGATTCCTTAGCATCGCAGCAGGCCCTGCTCTCCAAGGAGGTGCAGGATGTCATTTTGGAGGCCAGAAGGCCATCAACTAGAAAAGCTTACTCTGCAAAATGGAAACGTTTTTGTGTTTGGAATGAGAAAAAGGGCCAGTGCCCTGGAAAACTGAATTTACCTCAAATACTACAATATTTGGCTGAACTGCTAAGCAGTGGACTTTCGTTCTCCTCCATCAAAATCCATGCCTCAGCCATTTCTGCAGAATGCAACACTGATCCACCTTTATTCTCTCACCCTCTATTAAGACAGTTCCTCAGAGGGGCTAAGAATTTACGACCTCCAAGAAAACAACCAATACCTGCTTGGGATCTTAATTTCATTCTGGAAAAACTGACTTTGCCTCCTTTTGAGCCAGCTGCCTCACCAGATTTACAATTTGTCCTGGAAAACGGCTTTCCTTTTGGCTATCACTTCAGCTCGTAGAGTTTCAGAACTACAGGCTCTTATGGCTGTCCAGCCTTTTATCGTCTTCCATCAGGACAGAGTTTCATTACATACCAACCCGTCCTTTATGCCTAAAGTGGTATCCAGGGTAGCTTTTTTAAATCAGGCCATACATTTACCTACTTTTTATCCTAATCCTCAAAACAAAGGGGAGAAATTACTGCATTCCTTGGACATCCACAGACAACTGCGTTATTATTTGGACAGAACAAAACCTTTCAGAAAATCAGAACAGCTTTTTGTGGCCTATGCGGTAGGAGCTCAAGGAAAGTCAATATCCAAACAGACAATCTCAAAATGGATAGCCCACTGCATACGTTTTTGCTATTCCTTTCATGGCAAAACTGTACCTACAGGCATTAGAACTCATTCTACCAGGGCCACAGCCACCTCTGCAGCCTTTCTCAGAGGAGTTCCTACCAAGGATATTTTAGACGCAGCCACTTGGAGTTCTGTGCATACCTTCTCCAAGCACTACAACCTACCATTATACTCCAAATCTAGAGCAGGCTTTGCCACTGCAGTCTTGCAGGGCATTTTGGCTCCTCCTAGCTCCACCTAGTGCCTACCACCCCTTTTTTAGCTTTGGGATTCTACCCATCTGTTATGACTGCAGCTGTATGCACGATGAACATAGTACAGTTTTGTACCTACCATAAATGTAGATGTTCAAGTGCTAATACAGCTGCAGTCCAGGTTTCCCTCCCTCCTTCCCCTCTAGGGGTCTTCTTTTATGGTGTATTTGCTTGCAACTACTGGTCTTTGATTATATTGCATTGCATTATTACATAATTTTATGTATTGCCTTCTTCCTGGGGGCACCTGACATCTGGGGCAAGAAAAACTGAAGAAAATGGCGTCAGCTGGTTCTTTTATACCCCTGTCGCACTGACGTCAGGGAAGAAGCGACAACAACCGACGCCGGACCTAGACTTTGGAATTCGGCCGACCGAGGACCCGCCTGACGGCAGGAGAAACCCATCTGTTATGACTGCAGCTGTATTAGCACTCGAACATCTACATTTATGGTAGGTACAAAACTGTACTTTATCAGCTTCTGATGTCCCAGTAGTAGTTCCTCAGGGAAGCCTTTTCTCCCCCATCTTCTGACTTTCTTAACGAGATTGCATTCCAATGACCCCATCCCTCTGCTACACCTGTGAAACAATCCATTAAACTGAAACATGTTCCCACTGTGGCCTTGCCTCTGCATCTCAGACCACAGTCTAGGATCTGGCAAAGATAGCACAGGAAATCATGATGTTTATTAAATACACAGAACCCCCACAATCCTCTTCTGATGGTTCCCTGCTGACTAAAAGAGCAAAGGAAGCAACCTTCAAATATCAGGATGATTTCTTATCTTCTGAACATAAGGAAGAGCTTTCTTATTTGGGTTATTTGCAACCCCAAACCTACCCTGACTTAGACTTGGATGATAACCTGTTTTCAGCTTCCCTACCCAAAGACGTTTGCTTCAGTGACAGGTCACACAAAGTGAATGCTGCTTATAACTGGGAATGAAAGCAGTTCTTCCAAGCACAGACACATCACAGGGACCCATTAAGCTTACCTTCTCCTAGACTATTGACTATTCCTCTAGCACATTGTACTAAATGGTATTATTGAGGATATAGCCCTAAACCCTGGCTCCTTACCACCTGCACTCAATAATCCAGACATTTTAGAGTGCTTGACTTGTGCAAGCACCTAAAAAAAATTCTCAAAGCTGATAACTTTATGATCTGCACTGAATCTATTAAAGGGGTTCCCAAAGGAGCTTCCAGGCATTTGTTAATGACTGGAAAAGCAGACTACTTGACAAGCAAACTTATACCTCTGCAATCTTAGAAATGAGAGCTTTAATTCCATATGATAAAATACTTGGAATCACTTCAAGATAAAATGATAGTAAAACTTGATTCCATGTCTGATAGAACCTTGTACAAGGAGTTACAGGACATAGCCTGGGAAGCTCTACAGGTAGCCTGCCATGCCATGAAATGTGATATGACAGTTTAGATGCTTCTTGCAGAGCAGCTGACACAGGCTTAGTTATCCATAGACATTCATGGCTCAGACCTCTGCCACTGACTCACTAGTAAAAGCAGAGTTATTGAATGACCCATTAGACAGAGTTCCTGTTTAGTCTTCCAGCTGAACAAGTCTTTGAGAAACTAGATAGAAAAGGCAAACAAAGTAAGTGTGTCAGAGTTCAACTTGTTCCCAACTCCAAGGTACTGTAGAAACTACCCCTTTAAATATACCAACTCTGAAATCGCACTACACTGTTTAGGGTTTTGACTATTATAACTTTGACCATATGGTATTCAAAGTTATAAAACTCCGTTCATATAATATGGACCCCTCCCTCTGTTATCAGGAAAGCTTTGAAGGGCTTGGCACTCAGTGAGGGCATTTAGTCAGCTCAGCTCAAGCTGCCTTGTCCATTCAGGTGTGTGGAAGGTGTCCTGAACTTTTGGAAGTTGGATGGCTGTTGTATCCTTGGCAGGCTATAACCCATACAGCTAGGACTACTGCAGCAGTGATCATTTGAACACCTGCTGTAATGGTAAGTTTACTTACTCAACTGTACTTTCTGTTAGTGCAGTGCAGTGTAAACATTTGTGTGCCACTTCTTCCCTTTGGAAAGTCAGTGATGGAGGCATTTTCTTTTCTTTTTTTTTTTTCCAACATCTCTATTTCAATTTTCTTTTTTTTCCAAATAGCAACAGTACAATAACTCAAAAACACAAATAAATAATACAAAAACATATCTAAAGAAAGACCGCAATCTCGTTTCGAGAAAATTATACACACACACACACACACACACACACATATATATATATATATATATATATATATATATATATATATATATATATATATATATATATACATATATATATATATATATATATATATATATGTATATATATATATATATATATCTATATATATATATAGATATATATATATATATATATATATACACACACACACACACACACACACACACACTAGAAGTCACTACATCGTCAAGTAGAGTATGAGAATTCTTATGTTCATTTGGTCTCATAAGGGATAGTAGAATGGGGATAGTCTGTATAGAAAGTAAAGATAGAAATTTAACCATTTATTGTATGGTTAGGGAAAATCTCTAGTTACACATATACTAAGAGAAGGGGGAAGATGCAAGAAAACTGGTTATACTACATTCATTTCTTATTAAAAGGTTAGCTTTTCATGTCAGTTTGTGGGCAAATTTTATTTGTCAAGAATTATATCTAGTAAGAAACCACAATATTTTTGGTAATATTTGTTTTTTGTTTTTGAATAAACTAATTTGTGAGATGAGATATATTTGATAGCAAAATTGCTAAAATTTTCCCATATAATTGGTCACATGACATTCCAATTCCTTGTAATAAAGAATTTAATAAGGGGCACACATCGTATAGACATGTTTTAATATTTTTGGAAGAGTGATGGAGGCATTTTCTTTAAAGGCCTGATTCTTTAGTTGATCAGTTATTTTATTTCGGCATATTAACTCATTCTCAAAAGGATTTGCTCTCGCTTGAGTTGGAGGCCTTTGTGCCTATATGCTCAGTAGCTATTATCTTCATCTCTATGCTTTTCATATTTAGCATTTGGATATTTCAAAGTATGACTTATTCTGTGCATATGGACTACTGGCTTGGCACTTTTTTTTTTTTCATGTTAAGTTGCAAGTAAGGATAATACATTCTCTGTTAATTTTCTAAAATTGCAGCTTCCAGTTTTATCCTGCAACACACTGCCGTTTAAGTATGGTAGACAGTTGTATTATTTGAGCTGTGTACCTGTACTAAAATTAGTGAGTCTTGGGGCTGCTACTTTCCAAGTAGTAGTAGAACTGCATTGAACTCCTCCATAACCAGTTTACATTACTGAAATTGAGTGGTTTTACCACTCCTAACTTCAGTAACTGCAGTTAGTAGACACATTTTGTGTTGCCCTGTTTTTATTCCACCTTTTCTAGAAGGAACTTAAACATCTAAGAACAGTTTCACAGCGTGTTTTGGTAGCTGGACTGATTGACATAACTGAGTACTGCACATAATATCTCTTAAGTTTTGCATTGTGGATGTTTGATTAGGTTTCTGGAACCTGTTCTAGATGGTTGTCATGCTCTATGCAGTTTCTTTTGTACAGCTGTGTATTAGGTGCTGGGCAGCAGAGATGTATTGCACTAGTGATGGACACTAAAGTGTGATCACCTATCTGCAAATTTGTAATTCTACTAAGTCTGGGATTGCGCTTTCTCTTAGAATTTCTTTTCTTCCAAGGTGCAGTGGTCTTTGGAGTTAGTATATTTAAAGACAGACCAGGTGTGTTTCTGTGTGTGTGTGTGGGGGTGTACTGGTTGAAGCTCATTTTCAAAATACATTGTACATACTCAAATAACAATCTTTTCAGTTTCAAGTAAACCAGTTGTCCATAGCTAAATGTTAACATCTCCAACAAATGTAGAAAGTACAGCCGTGCTAATAAATTGTATTAACATAGCGTTGCTGAATTTGCACAATATTTAATATGTCTAAGAAACCAGAGACTGTTGATGGTTAATCATCCAAAACCTCATTCCTGTTCCCAGGCTATTCATATATTTCAGATACAGTAATTATTTGCTAGCATAAGTTCCTCCTCCCACCAAGTCCGCATAACTCCATTTCAGAAACCTTAGGCATTGTATCTCACTCTTGCAGTAATCGGGGGGGGTCATCCTACCGTTATCTCGGTTGCACTCTAAATCCATGGTGACTCTTAACTTAGTCCTTTAGTTGGAAAGAAGCCAAGTAATGCACTTTTCTAGTTAGTTGCCATCCCCAGATGGCAATGCCTGTACCCTACCCTATGAGCATATATTGTTGATTGCACTTGTGGGCTAAAGCATTGCTTAAAAGTAACAAACAGGCTAATACACTCAAGTGTACCAGCCTTTGATAGCAATTTAGTCGAAAACAAAGCATTTACTGCATTTTTTTCTGTCTGTTTGCAAAAAAACAAAAAAAAAACAAAAAATATTTCTCCTTTCCTAAACTTTCCTAGCTAGTTGTTCCAGTGATCAGATTTTGCTGATCCCTGGGCTTTGTATTTGGTTTCTGTGTTCCTCCATTTTCTTGTGTGGCCAGAGGTAGTTTCTTTACTCACCAGTGGGAGTGGGGAGTACTGTGCTGCTTGTTTGTCCTCAGAGGAGTGGTTAGAAGCAGCAACTAGTAATTTGTCGTCCATTTTGGGTCATTTCCTGTTTTTTCCAGCCCCCTGCTATAAAGCACGCGTTAGCGCGGAGCTGCTACCGTTGCACACTAGGGCAGCGCCGGTTAATCAGATTTAAACTATTAGGGCTACCTAAAGTCCACTCTTCAAATTTTCCCTTAAAACTACCTTCCTCAAAGTATACTACTGTTCTATTTAATGTATCCTAAAACTATAAATTATCTCTACTTGACTCCCTAGTAGACTATTCTCTATCTGTATAGTGAAGCACTTGCTCCTACAGTACTTATCACCTCGATACAGCACTCTTGTTATAGAAAGTACCCCAAAAAAGCAAACCCCATTTCTCGGTTACCCACATACCCCAGAACCTTTTCTTAAGTTTTTCTGTCTATTCCTTCTAGCATGTCGAGGGATCAGTTGCTAATGTCCTCTCCTGCTCAGCTGGTGAACCTGGGAATATTGAGGCAATGTTACAATTGCCTCATGTACACAGACAACCCTCTCCTCCTCCCACAAAACACAAATACATGCGAGAGATGCAACTATATGGCCAAACTGGAGGCTGAGCTCTCTCAACATAGGACTGGCATGACCAGACAGGAGGAGAAGGTAACCACACACACTATAGACCCAGTCTCACATAATACCATCGCAACCTCAAATCATACACATAAACACACAGACATACTCGGAGGCTCTGATCAAAAATCTACCAAAACAGCAGAGGCCACCAAAGCAGACACCCAAACAACTACCACCTCAGAACACAACACCTGCAACACATAGACCACACAGTCAGAGTGTCAAGCAGTCACAGCCCTTAAGGCCAAACACAATGCCAGACACACTAGTCATTGGTGACTCCATAGTCAGACACACTGACGTCCCACTCACCAGACTGAGTAAGGAGAAGGTCACAGTAAGCTGCCTGTCGGGTGCTAGAATCCGCCACATAACGCATGCACTCAGGTCTCTCAACAGCAGGTACAAGTCGACTCAATCATTGTCCACGCTGGTGTTAACGACCTGAGACGCACCTCCTTGGACTACATGAAAAGAGACATAGAGGAGCTCTCTGATTATGTAGCCCAAGCAGGTATGACCCTGACCTTGAGCAGTATCCTACCTTCACCAAGAATGATGCCACAATACAGAGATAAGATGATCAGCTTTAACAATTGGCTTAAACTCTGGTGTCATTCAAAGGGGATCCAATGTCTGTCTGCCTGGGATGACATGCTGGACAAGCCACGCTGCTTCACAAGGGACGGCTTGCACTTGTCACCCCTCGGATTCCGGATTCTGGCAAAGGCTCTTGCCACCCCCATAGTGCCTTTTTAGGCAAGGCTCAAATTCTATACCTTCCACCCTTGAACAAATCAAAGCTAAAAAAACTAAGGGTAATGCTGCTCAATGCCAGAAGTCTCAACCTCAAGATGCACGCACTCGAGGCCCTTCTCAGTATGGAGAACATCGATGTCTGTGCTGTGACAGAAACGTGGTTCAAGGCTCCTGAGAGCACCCCAGCACTATCAGGTTTTACCTCATATCATGCGTTCGCCACAAAACCCGGACAATACCAAGAAAGGAGGAGGGGTATCCATATTCATCAAGGACACCCACACCTCAAGATTGGTGGCATCGCACGATGCATCGGAAACCATCCAGGTGCAATTAACCATAGGCAAGATTGCTCTGCAATTTGTAGCATGTTACAGGCCACCCTCGCAAACTCAGGAACCTCATATGGCCTTCCTGAAAACACTGGAGGGGATAAATGTATCTCCGAACACCATCATACTAGGTGACTTCAACTACCCTAATATAGACTGGGAACACTACTCAAGCCCAAACACTCTAGCCCAAAAGTTCCTGGAATTCATAAACTCAAATGCCATGGAACAACTAGTCACCATCCCCACAAGAGGAGAAAACATACTTGATCTCATCATCACGAACATGGGAGCACAATGTTCAACGCCGAAGTATACCCCTCACTGGTGAGATCTGATCACAAACTAATCTCGCTGGAGGTCCTCATCCCCCCACCGAAATGAAAAAGACCACAGTAAAGAACTTCTCGAAAGCCGACTTCACACTTCTAAAGACTAGTGTGGTCTCCTTTAAGGCCCCTGAGCCGGGTTAACATTACTCAAACCGCTGAATCACTTACAAATGCCTTCTACCAGCACCTGCAGGGCTGCATGGATCAGGCAATCCCAAGCAAAACAAAGACTCTTTGTACCAAAGACAAGCATCCAGTCTGGTGGACCCCAGCCATAAACAAACTCTACAACAAAAGGAGAAAGCTACTACAAGATAGAGCAAAATCCTTAAAAGGTAAGACACCGCTGATCACTAAGTAAAAAGCTAAGAGCTCTCATAAAATCATCCAAAGCTAATTTTGAGAAAAAAATAGCTAAGGACTCTAAAGACAACCATAAGGCATTCTTTAGCTATGTCAGAAACCTAGGAGGAAACTCCCAGATATGCTCAGAATTAGTTCAAAATGATGTGAAGATTATTGATCCTACAGACATTGCCAACATACTGGCTGACAGGTTCAGTGCAAACGTCTCGCCCCCCCCCCCTAAAGGAGAGATATCTATACCAAATGATTGTAGCCCCCCAAACATCTCTAACGCCCAGGTGAGAACTGCTCTCTCCAAGGCAAAGAACACAGCATCCATGGGACCTCATGGTGTCCCCGGCTGTGTGCTCCATGAACTCAACGAGGAATTAAACTCACAGTTAGGACAGCTGTTTAATCTTAGTCTCACCTCCGGATACATACCCAGGGAGTGGCACACAGTGACTGTGGTCCCACTCCACAAAGGCGGTGCCTCCACCGACCCTGGAAATTACCGTCCCATTAGCTTGACAAGCCTTATCTGCAAAGCCATGGAGAGGATCATAATGGATCTCATAAATAAAGACATAGGGAACTTGCAGACTTTGGATCCAACCCAGTTTGGCTTTGTCAAAGGCAGATCATGCCTTTTAAACTTGGTTGACTTTTTCGAAACAGTCACCAAGGCCATGGACGAGGGAAAGGCAGTCCATACAGCCTACCTAGACCTGGCGAAGGCTTTTGATACAATACCTCACTCGGGTATCATTGAAAAACTCATCAACTTAAATGTAAACCCATACATTACAAGATGGGTTGCAAACTGGCTGAGTGACAGAACCCACAGGGTCAGAGTTGCTGGCGCCATGTCAGACTCAAAGCCTGTCACAAGTGGTGTCCCACAGGGCTCAGTCCTGGGCCCACTCTTGTTTGGCATCTACTTTTCTGAAGTACAAGCAAACACAGGAGGGTTATGGCTGACAAAGTTTGCAGATGACTGCAAACTGGGCGCCGTAGTTGAAAACACATCCAACACAGATATCCTTCAGAAGGTTCTCACAGAAATGGATAACTGGTGCCAGAGCCATGGCCTAAAGTTAAATGCCAAGAAATGCATAGTCATACCCTTCGGGAAAAATAAGGCTACCCCTAGCTACCATATAGGTGGCAATCCCCTGAACACAGAAGAAGTTATTAGGGACCTGGGAACCCAGGTTGACAGTAGCCTTTCATTCGACACTCATATTGCTAAAGTAGTTAGGAAGACCTTCTACATTGCCCACCTTATCATGAAGGGATTCACATCTAGATCAAGGGAAGTCATAGTCTCCCTATACTCATCACTCATCAGACCAATGATCGAGTACAATGCCCCATTCGAATGTATCTGACCCGACACTTGCAGCAGCTGGAGAGGCCACAAAAGTTCCTCACCAAAAGGATAAAGGGTCTCAAAAATCTGTCTTATGCTGCCCGACTGAAAGAACTCCAGTTATATTCAGTTGCTTACCGCTTGCTCAGAGGTGACCTATGCCTGACATACAAGGCCATGTCAAACCCAGATTTGATGAACATGCTTCATCTCAAAAAATCTAGATCCCTCAGAGCCACAAGGGCGGAGACTTAAACCTCGACACGGTTATTAATAGGACGTGCTGGAGGGATAGATTCATCACCCAAAGACTCCCTATGCTGTGGAACAAAATCCCGGTTTATGTGAGGCAGAGCACCTCGCTGGCCTTGTTCAAGAGGAATCTTGACCAATGGATGGGAGATCGCAGATGCACCCCAGGGGTTACCTCAGTGTCACTGCTCGACAGAGGCTCAGCAAAATAATGGGCATAGTTTCTCCAAACTAAAGGGGTGGCGTAAGCCACAAAACTATGGGCTAGGCTTATAAATGCCCTCGGGCAGATAGCCTAGTATGAACCTATGAACCTATGAACCTATAACTCTAGTTTAAATTAAGATAACTTACTATGTATGTAAATGTATGATTCCATGCACCAGTTGTCTCTCCCTTACACTGCCCACATGTAGCCACTGTGCCTGGAAAAGTGTAGACCAGCTTCTGTATTCTGAGGTTATTTCTGGGCAGATGCCCAAAATGTACATGATCATGTAGTACACCATGTCTGCAGGAGAGACTCATTTATGCACTGTCTGTTTCAACTAGTGGAAGCTGCAAGGATGCATTTCTCCCTTGATGAACTTTTAACTTCATGTTTTCCTTTGACTCAGTGACTTGTATCAAACTTGATTATACGCTTTGATAATGAATTCTTTTCATGCCTGACGTATATTATAATTTACTCCTCCTCTGAGACAAAAATGAATTCCAGATCGTTTACAGTTTGAACAAGGTGTATTGTCTTCGCTTGTAATGTATCCTAGCTAATGAAATGGCTCCATACTTAATTGTTACCAGTGCCTCTGTTCATTAGCCAATTATAGATAAATCCTGGAGCCCATTTAGAACCTCAGGACATTTGAACCCTGTCTGGAGCATTTCACAGTAGACTTGACTCCCACTGTTTCTCAGTGTAGTAACATCTCAAAGTGCAAACATTTAGTATTTCTGAAAAAGTCACCATGTTAAATTTTCGTTTTCTGTCTCTCCTTACTCCATAAGCATAGCCAAAAAGGTATCTTGGCTTTCGCCACCCAAGAAAATCATTTTCCTGTGCCCCTGTCAAGCAGAGCCACAGAGTTGATCCACAGGGTGAATTTCATATTTCCCATCCAGTCATAAAGACTTTTCTTGAATGCTAATGAGGAGCTTTGTTTGATATAGATAGGTAGTTTGTTCCAAAGTTTGGGAAGTCTCTGGGACAGGATGTTCTGTTTATTGTGTGACAAGGTTTAGGTCCTTAGCACATGCATCTCTGAGGGATTGGGATTTCTTTAAGTGGAACATGTCCAACAGCACTGGGTTTGATGTAACTTTGTATGTTAGGCAGAGATCGCCTCTGAGTAGGCGATATGTGACAGAGTAAAGCTGGAGTTTTTTGAGACTGTCTGCATAGGGCATCTGTTTGAGGCTGGTAATCCTCTTTGTGAGGTATTTTGTGGCCTTTCCAGTTGCGTATGTCTTGTGAGGTACATACCAAAAGAGGCGTTGTACTCTATAATGGGTCTAATGAGTGACGAGTAGAGGGGAACAAGGACCTCTTGTTTTTCCTGGATGAGAAACATTTTGTGATTAGGTGTGCCACGTGGAAGGATTTTCTGACTACTGTGGCAATGTGATTATCAAAGGAGAGACTACTGTCCACCTGTGTCCCAAGGTCTCATCACACTTTCAGTGTTAAGTAGACTACCACCTATTTGGTAGCTCATGGGTACAGAGTTTTTACCAAAGGGGATGACCATGTGCACTTTTTGGCATTGAGCTTGAGGCCATGGCTTTGACACCAGGCATCTGTCTCAGTGAGGCCCTTTTGTAGGATGTCCACATAGTTAGTAATTTCGATTATGGCTCCTAGTTTGCAGTCATCTGTGAACTTCATTAGCCAAAGACTTTCTATGTTAGCCTGTACTTCAGGAAAAGTAGATACCAAACAGGAAGAGGACCCAGGACTGAACCCTGTGGTACTCCACTTGTCACTGGTCTGAAGTCGGATTTGGAGTCTTCTACTTTCACATAGTGGGTTCTTTCAGTGAGCCAGTTGGCAACCCATCTTGTAACATAGGGATTTATACCTAGTTTAGTGAGTTTATCTGTAATTCCAGAGTAGGGGATGGTGTCAAAAGCCTTGGCGAGATCTAGATAGGCTGTGTGAACCACTACCTCTGTGAAGGCACTGATATTACTCGTATCTTTTTAATCTAAAATCCTGAACAGAAGATATGGGAATTTACAGTTATTACTCTGTGTCAGCAGTTGATGTTTGCATTGGAATTTTACCAGGGTTTAGCTTCCCTATTTGTCAGCCTTTGGCTGCAGGATTCTAGCAGACTACTTTAGGTAGGTCAACACTGTGCCTCCACCCCATCCAATACCCTCAGATTCAGCAAAGAAATGTTTTTCTTTTTTTGGAGGCCATATTGCATATCAATATTTGGTAACTT
This sequence comes from Protopterus annectens, assembly GCF_019279795.1. Taxonomy (NCBI): domain Eukaryota; kingdom Metazoa; phylum Chordata; order Ceratodontiformes; family Protopteridae; genus Protopterus; species Protopterus annectens. Next base: position 25,133,548 of record NC_056738.1, on the reverse strand, counting down.
TCAAAAGACACAGACTTTGCAGTGGTAATATATAACAGTTATGTTTTGATTTCTCTTCTGATATTAGAAGTAAGAAAAACATTTTCTGCTGTAAATGTCATAAATTGAAAACGTGGTGTCACATAATTGTGGGAAATAGAGGTGGGGGAGCCAAACTGTATGAGACACAATGGAATGTATATTGTGTTTTAAGTTATTAATTTTAATTGAAATAGTTAAATATACCTAAACCAAAGAAAAATATAGCTTTAAGGATGACGTACAAAATATTTGTAATACACTGCATATGTGTTTATGCATTTCTAGTGTTTTGTGGAGTAACTGAGGTAGTACACAACTAGGTTCATTCATACAGACTGTATGGAGCTCCAGATGAATAAGTTAGGGTTGAAAACCAAAAAACTAAGAGGGTTGGATGAAAGAATCCCAAGTTTAGGTCAGCACCGACCTTTCAGATTATTACATTCTGCAGTCTTTCATAGTAATGTTGTAAAAAAAATAGCTGTGCAGGCATTAGTGGTACTGAAAGAAGACTGGTACCGCAAATGAATGATAATTATAAAAAGTAACTGTCTAAAACATTAATGCAAAGGACCTATATGGAAAAAGAGTTGCACTTTCCCAATAGCAGTCACCTGTACCAGGAGCGTCTCAGAACTCCAGGCCTTTTTGTGCAAAGAACTCTAACCGATATTCATCAAAGACTGTGTCACCTTACACATTAAACCTCCTTTTATGCCAGAGGTTTTGACAGAAATGGCCCTGAACCAAGCTATCCAGTTGCCTGTTTGTTTTCAACAGTATGCCTCAGAACAATGAGACAAGGACATTTACCTGCAATTAAGGTATAATAGGTTCAGAACCAAAGAAATTAGGAGGTCATAACGGTTTCCTTCACTGAAGCAAAGAAAGTGTTGCTTGTGCTGAAACAGGCAATTTCTTAATGGACAGAGCACTGTTATATTTTGCCACAAGACCCTTGAATTCATTACTGACAAAATGCAGGTTATGCTATATGTGGGTCACAGCCATTACTACAGCTTTCCTAAAAGAGTTTAGTGCACAGGACAGTTTAGAAGCAGCAATGTGGTCCTTTGTCTACACATTCTCTATACAAAATATGTTGGATTTCTAATCCTGGGCAAGAGTAGAGTTTGTCTGTACTTCTGTTCATTAACCCAAACCCTCTGCCTGCTTTTGGGGGCTTTGGTAACTGTTAATGTTCCTGACATTACAGTTGCAATAATGATGCCCACAAAGACCCGTAGTACATTTGTGGAGTCAGCTTGCAGTTATCATAGATGCTCATGTGTAGTCATGGTTTAATTCCTGATTACTTCCTACCAGGGCATTGGAGACTAGGTGAGTACACTTAAACATTCTTCCCTGTCTTGTCCATGCCACCCACTCCTTGATCCTTTTTTTTTTTTTAACCTCATTGCTGTAGGGCCAAGTCTTTATAGATCCTACACCAAAACCTTGAGAGTGGCTTTTCTGATGCTTTAACGTGACTTCTTATGCCAGGACTCACTAAAAAGGAGCAATAGAGATTTAATAATGGACAAGAATATACCACCTTTATATCTGGTAGATGTGGACATTCATGGTGAGGTGATGCAAGTACAACTGCGTTGAAGGCTTACCTCTGAAAGTTTGGCTTGGATGTCTGATCTGAGTATATGGCCAAGTTTCCTAAGGTTGACTGCAGTAGGGTCTACACTGTAACATTTACAAGTACGGTAAGCAGTGGAAAGAAATTTTATTGTCTAGTGTCCTAGTATCATTCTCTGGCAAATTTCTTTAGAATATGTCAGACTATTTTGTTTGATCTGTCTGTAGGTATGGAGTGTAAATGATCAGATACTAGTTGTATACACTTTTTGAAGTAGGCAAATTAAAACAACAAATGTACTAAAGTCCAGCATGGCAGCAGGCAGAGTTAAAATAAAACTTAAATTCATAAAAAGTAAGCGCTTTCACAGTATATCAAAGTGCTTACTTTTTATGAATTGAAGTTTTATTTTAACTCTGCCTGCTGCCGTGTTGGAGTTTGGTACATTTGTTGTTTTAATTTGCCTTCTTTTTAGTTTACCGCTCCAGTTCTTACTCTCGGTTTTGTTGTTTACTTTTGAAATAGCTTTGGAAAAGAACAGTAAAAAGTAGCCAGCTTTTGGCTGTTGAGAACATTGTTTGGAGAATCTTTAATTTCTGTTAGGCATAACACAAAATCCTTCTTTTGCAGTTTTATTTACATTCATTATTAGTATTAACTTGCATTTAAAAGGGGGGGGTAGTTCCTGTTTATCGTTTAAACATAATCTCTCTCTCCTTCCATTGTAATGAGCTTGATGTGTTTATGTAAAATTTGGTAGGTATGTAGATAACAAATGAGTGGAAAACTGAAGTCTGTCTAGTTCTATGTCTGTAGTACCATGATCTTGATTATTCTTACTGGTTTAATATATGTAAATGTAATAAAGCAATTTATTTTCTTTTATATTAGGCTGAAGCAAGACTTGCAGCAAAGCGAGCAGCTCGAGCAGAAGCAAGAGACATACGCATGAGAGAACTTGAACGGCAACAAAAAGAGGTATTGGAATGCATTTGTCCTTTACTTGTTCCCTATGGCTAGTCCTGTGCTCTCTCCAAGTCGGTTGCTGGTTCCTTTCAGGTGTAAAATGTGATGAAGAGTGCTTCAGTAATGCATTTCTGTCCATCTGTTCTGTAAATGCTGGCATGTACTTTTCTCCTAAGTAGATTTGAAAACTGGTAGGTTGTAGTTTTTGACTTTGTTAGCTCAGCATACTTGCTTTTAGTGCTGGAAGATCAGAAGGCTATAGGTTCTGTTGCCACTCTGATTGTAATAATTTCAAATTGTTGACCGTGCATTGCAGGATTAGTGGGTGTTGCACTCATGCATGCATCTTCCTTTAGATGAGACATTAAGCTGAGGTCCCATTTGCCTGAGTGTAAGTGGTTGCAATTATTGAGAACAGTAGAGGAAGTTCTCCAGCATCCTGTCTAAATTTTCACTAACAGCGTAATTACTGTTAACAGTAAGAATAGTATCCCAGAAACAACGAACGTCAAGGTATTGTCAAAATTTAATGAAAAACAGCAAAAATTCTCACAGTGGCACAAAAACAAATGAGCACTGTAGCACCTCGGCTTCACATAAACCTTCAAGAAGTACATTTATTACAAAAAAATATTGACCTTATATACACCCAGTTGCCAATTAAACAATTAATTGATATGCACTTGTTAAAACTCTTAAAGATGCTTTTACAATTAATTAAATTGCACACTTCCAACAGCAGTCTGTATTCAGACCCTGTGGAAATAAAATGCCATATTTTAAAATGAAGAGCGTTTCTTTATACAATAACAAATTTTTGACATAATCACTGTCTTTTTCTCCCTGTATATGTTCTAAAGTAGTGGCTTTTAAGCCCATAAAATTACCATTGTGGTACTGTTTAAAATGTTGAGCTCAAGGACTTTCCATTTTGCCTAGCCTTATTTCTCTCAAATGTTCTAATCTTTTTTAAACATGCGTTTAGTCTGACCTATATAGTATTTGTTACATTTAAACTTAATTACATAAATCACCTTTTCCATAGTACATTGATATTCCCCTATCGTCTGAAAATTAATATTAATTCTGGGAAAATTTTGCACTATGTATTTACAATCCTGTGTAACCCCCACATGGTTTTGTTCCTTTTATCTGAATCTGTTGTACCAGGCTGTCATCAGGTTTCTTAAATTTAGTGTGTACTTACATATCCCTCAGACTTTGTTTTTTATATGAAAAAAACAAACTTTGTTGTACCAAACCTTCCAGTTCATGAAATCTAGACAAAATTTTCCAATAATGTGCAATTTTGTTTTACACTATCACTCAGAATATTGTCATAACTGTAAAATTTTCGTCTGTTATACCTTTCTTCTCCCTATAGGTTAGAATCCCATATTTTACATTACTATTACCATATATTTCTTTTTATTGTGTTAACACTTCTCACAATTACCTGCCGTATCATATTTTCTTTCTATAAACATATCCACTGTAGGTTCTAACTTTTGTTCAAAAGTATAATCATTATTACATATTCTAGAAATTCGTAAAAATTCTACAAATGGTAAAGAGTCTAAAGTATATGTTGAGGATGGCAACTATACCCATCATAAACTGATTAACCACACCAAATTTCCTATGTAAACATGTCTTTATTCCTTCTTCAATCGTCACTTCTAATGTAATATCAAGAAATGAAATTTTATTTCCAAAACTTAATCCATCAAATTGTATAGAAAATCTATTTCTTTGTAATTCTAATATAAATTCTTGAAAACGTTCATTGTTTCTAGCATAAGTACTATCTCTGGTCTCCCTTGAGAAGAGTTCACTAGTGTAGTGAGATTAACCAAGTGAAAATAGGATAGACAGATGAATGAATAACTTGTTAAATAAAATGTTTGTAGATCTTGCATCCTTTGAGGAGATGCCTGAAGCAGTAAATCATGACATTTGAGTTTACTCACCACAAAGCTAGAGTGGTTTGAACATTCTTTTCCGCAGCTGTACTTTTCTCTAGCAAAGGCTAATGCTGCACTCTTGTCAGTGTAAGTATTTAAGCATGGTTGTGATGTTTCTCTGTAAATATCATTAGACAGATGTTTGTGACAAGAAACTTCAATATGGAGGTGTGCTGTTAGATGAATAAACTTAGTATTATCTTGGCTGCTTGGTTTGCTTGAGTAAGATTGCAGTGCAAATACTCACGGGCATTGCACATAATATAAGTCACTGGTTTAAGAATGATGACTGATGCATTCTCCTATGTAACACGAATAAAGGTATAAAACTATAAAACAGTCTTAGGGAAAGGAGTAGAAGCAGAGAACGTAACAGTTTTTGTGAAGCTGTACAGAAAGAAATAGTTACTCCGATGGCTCCCACATTTTTTTTTTGTTCGACGGGGGGGGACGACTAGATTACTCCAGAAACAAGCAATAGGCTCCGTATAATTAATTTTACATGCATCTTTCTACTGCTCCACCCTTTATTGTACTTTATACCTCACCACACACACCCATCATTCCTTCCTTCTCTTTCTCTGTAGCAGGGTGCAAGGGATAAACAGGCTACATGGTAAAAGTTTGAAGTTTGTTAAAACAACTAAACTGGCTTGAGCTACACAATTACCGAGCATACTCACAACTAACTACAACACACAAACTCATTCATCATCCAGAAAAATTCCATGCACTACATAACTTCTTACTTACTTGCTGTCCAGCAAGGGACCTCCGCTCTAGTAACAAATGCTTACTACTTAAAAATAAGTCAAATAATTTGCAGGTACAAATGGTTAATACTTAAAAATAAGTCAAATAATGTTGCAAGTGACTCTGTACTTCCCAGTATGCTGCTAAAGTCTGGAGTAGTATCCCTACAAAAATGAAACTCTGACAAACTCAGTAGTTTTAAACCACTGCTTAAACAACATCTTAACCAGTCCTGGTCCTGCATGTGCTTATCTCAAGGCTGAGACTTTGTGTTCACCATGCAATACTCTCCAAATATTCTCCTTAAATTGAGTACACTCAACTTATTACTGCAATGACAGAAACATGTTTATACTTAACGGCTGCCTGTACATTCCATACATTGCTCATGGTCTTTCTCTTGAAGTACATCTTTGTAAGACCTTCTACTCTGTATTTAACTGGAACTTGGTGTAAAGCAATCATTGAAAGCAAATGGAACATTTTTCCTTGGGCCTCTGATGAAAATGTGCGTTAACCAGTCGTACTTCCTGATAAGGAAAGACAAATCAATTTAATATCACAATTAAGCTGAAGCCACCAGTATTGATTTAGGCTCAACTCATTGACACCTATGTGATGTGGAATGTCACACTTGTATTATACAATGACTGGCCAATCACAAACGAGCGCACTGATTGGTTATCCCAACCAGCATGCTCGCTGTAAGCCCCAGAACATACCAATGGAAAAAGGTCTGGTTGCCCGGAGTTTTTTCCATTAGTATATTTCATAATTTTTACTTTTCGTTCTTTTTTTTAGTATATTTACAAAGCTGAAGACCTCAAATGAACGAGGGCGAAGGCACAGAGAAAAGTAAGAGGATAATCGGGTACGGTCTACAAAACTAAAAAAACGTACCTGATTGTCATTTTATTTTCAAAAAAGACAAAGGTCTTCCTTTCTCCGTTGCTTCCTTTGCACAGCACTGATGTATTGCGTAAGTGTCGGGAACACAAGTCACATACGCATGCGCAGTACATCAGAAAAGCCCCAGGATACTGGAAAAGCATGAAAGAGCACCACAGAGGCATTATATAAAGACATCATTTTAAAAAGTTTTCTTTTTTCTTAAGTAATATTGTTGTATAATATTATTAACTGACTCTGTGGTGTGGTATACTGAAGATTTACCTACGGTTGGCTTTAATCACTCAGGCTTCGCCCTTGTGATAAAACCACACCAGCCATGGATAAATCTTCAATATACCACACCGACATCATTGGTTGTTGCTGTAGTAGCCTACATACAGCTCTGCATTCCCTAAGAATTTTCTGTAAAATAAACTTAAAAAGCATAAGATAGATGAATGTAAATGTTTTGTGAATAGTAAAAGCTATTAAAACTGCACAAATAGCAGTCCTATCAGTAAGAAGTATTCTTTAAAGTGATTATTTTTCCCTAAAGACTATAATATTTTATAATGCACACAAATTCTCATATCTTGGAAACTGTACGAACTGGCCATATATTGATAGAACATTTTTGTTAACCAGACATAAGTTGTCATGTGACAAATTCCTCTGTGTATTCATATTTATTGTGGTGTTTTCAGAAATATGAAACCATATATGCATTATTGTATAACTGACAATATAAATAACTGAATATTACTCTATTTACAACTCAGTGCAAATATCACTGCTTCAGCAACAACATATTAAGCTGTCACCTGATATCATGCAACAGTTTGTAAGTCAGTTGGTTTTTGAAGTGTTACATGCATATGGAAGTGTTTATTTTCATAATCACTAACAAACAACCAATGATATGTCAAGTAGACAGTGATATAAATGGACATTAACAATTAATTTCCTCTTGTCCCACATTAGTATATCATACCATACCCCGCAGTAGCATCCAGATCTCTCAGTTAAGTAAACGTGAACACAAATATGATAATTTGAATAATAAGTGACAAATGGAGATTCATTTCTGTACTGCAGCACATCCTAGATTAATAGTCGTGTTATTTTCTTTATAGCGCCTTGCTCTAAAACTGCCTATTAACTGGTAAATTTAGTTAAAAAAGCCAGACTCCAAGAAGGTCTGTATGCCATAAGGAGCTTTAGGTGTTAACTGGAAATTTATATAAAAAAAAAGGCATTTTAGGCCTGAGTGAGTTAATAAGCAAACATTGTCAGAGCCACAGAAAGTTTTGATGCAAGTTGAAGTGTTCTGTAAGACAGAGCAAGACACTGGAGTGTCGTGGACTGCACAACCATTCACTGAGGATGGTATTTTCAGAGGAATTAACAGTGGTATCAGAAACATCATTACCTTTGATTTGTTAGCCTGTGCAAGCTTTTTTCCCCAGCCATTTTTAAAACATTCAAAGGGAATAATTTGCAAAATCCCAACAAATTGTTCCCATCATCTGCAGAGAGGTCCTGTTTGCATTCCAGGCAGCATCTTAACTTGTACTGTTGCTTACAGAGGTAGTTGAATGTAAGTGAAAAAAGTCACCTTTGGCACCATATTCAGACGAAAAAGAGGAGCTCTTTATTAAAGCTTACTGATTCTTTTGTGTGTGCCTAGATTAAGTTCACATTCATATGTCCTGTTAATCATCTGGTTCTCATCTTAGTGATATTACTTTTATAAGTGATAAGTTGTTCATATAGGGTGATTTTCCATGGCGTACTAGTGATTTTTCGTAACCTAAAATTAGCCAGTTTAAAGTGGTGAGAATGAAATGGTTATGAAGACTCTTTCCTGCTGTAGGTTTTAGTTTTAAAGGTATATCTCTAGGAAGTTTTCATTATATGCAGCAATATGGATAACTAACTTTTGATGGGGCAGTGTGTGACAAAAGGGCTTTTGAATGCATAACCCACAGAGAGCTAAAAACAAATTTGAAAAGAATTGGTTCAATTGTGGAGTGATGAACACTGAATGCCCATTTGCAACATTACGTTCAGGTTTGTGGTTGACACGTCTGCATTGGAGCTAGGTCTCTGCAGTATGGAGGTTCCACAAAGCTTGTTTTATGACCCATTCTTTTTTCATTCTTTAAGTGTCACAAATTTTCCCAGGACAGTGTACCACCTATGCAAATGAGGCTGTAAATATTTAGAGAAAGAAGGATCGAGTATCTCCATGTATGAAGACAAATTTTGTGATTTTTTACAAAGTTGTGAGACTTGTGTATATGGCAGTAATTTAGAAATTATTTCAAACAAAACAGAAAATGAGCTGTTGGAAGCCAAGCAGAGACTGACTGGAAATCTCATGCCTATTAAAATTGACTGACCCGTTTAATATTGTCACTGGTAAAAGAACTGTGCCAGTTCATTTCTTGGGCTGTGGTTGAACCCTACCCCTCAGACAGCATAGTAAAACTAATGTGGTTAAGGCTGTAAATCAAGTAAAAGCATGTTATAAACCTTGAGTTAATCCCCATGGACGAATACGGATATCCAGATCCTGTTAAAACACAGCTTAGTCTACGACTGCAGTTGCCATTTGCAGATGTCCAGCCCTGTGGAATGTTGTCAAGCACTATTGCCTCACTTAGGCATCTGTCTGGCATTCCTCAGCAATGAAAGTTACCAAGCTGCTGGATTTCTGTCTCTGACTAGTGAGAAAACTGTTAGTCACCATCTGTTATCACCTGATCTTATTAAATCAGTGAGCATTGTTAGTAGGAAAAAAAAGCATATGACTTAACAGTAGGTTCAGTAAATACTTTTCCAGATAACTGGAAGTTACTTCTGCATGAGAAATGTACAACCTTGAGAAGAAAATACTAAAGCTAATGAAGTTGTAAGACTGTCAGAACTGTAGAGATGTAGGACGAACAACTCTTTCAGGTTACTTATACTTAGAGAGACAATTTTTTACAACTTTGTAGGACTGGAATTAGTTACCCCTACTGGTTTCAATGAGTGGTCATAAAACTTCATATTCCTCGGTTCACGTTGTTTAAGTGGTGCTGTTACTAGAGTGCTTTGTGTTTATTTTTGTGTGATGCATTTGCCTGCTGTACTAGTAAGAATTAACTGTACTCAGATTATTTTGTTTTTCTGTAATGCAGTTATCTACTCTGATAATTAGAAATAACTTTACTTAATGAAATTTTCAGTTGTAGGTTTCAAAAGTGTACTGCTATTAGATTGTGTTGATGGATTATCTTGTCTGTCTTTGAATTTTTTTTTACTCCCTTTGCTTCGTCCTTAGGCACCCTACCCTCACTGCCATCACTTGGTCTACAAACCTTTGCCAGACCCCTGGACTTTTTCTGTAAGGGGTGGGGTATGCACTGAACCTAAGGATATCCTGGAGTAGGTCTAGCCCTCAAAATATTTACAGGGGGATCTTGTTTATGCCCTTTCCCCATCCTGCCTTGGTCTCTTGGGGATGTGCTGATATATCCCACCGCTTCAGCGGCAACTCTGTAAGTGTCTCCTCAGTAGTACTTTACACAACTCCCCCTTCTCCGCACACTTTTGGTCTCAACCAGAGGTCATGGGGGAAATGCCCTCAAGGCTACCCTCCCCTGGCATCATAACACCCATCTCATCCCTGCCACTTCATTCACTCAAGCCATTAATCTAACTCTGGTTGGCTTGGCCATAGGGCTTTTTACCTGCATGCCACCAGAGAACTTCAGATCTCTTTTGCTGTCATTGCAACAAGACGCAGTTCTCAATCCCCAGCAGTAAGAGTTATTTGTTCTTGGTATTTAAAGTTCAGTAGTTATTACTATTTAAATGTCATATTTTATGTTTCCTTCTCTCTTCCTCCCTATTTTTGTTATTCAGGTAGTTTCTGGCATTAGGGTTCGTTTTTTCCTATGTCCCTGCTTCTGTTGCTATCTTGGCACTTCTTTATAGATGAAACTACTACAAAAAATGTTGGTGTATTAGAGTATACAGTGTTACAGTATTCTTGATATAACTACTTTAATGTAAGTCTGTGGTTTATTCAGAGCATGTAGCTTGTGCACCTTTAATTGTTAAAGTTTCTATGTTCTTGATACAGATTTCCTAGTAATTACAGATGTTCCATTCCCATGTTTCAGTATTCATAATATGAGGGATTCCCCATTTAAGTGACATGACTATCTGACTAGTAAACCAAAGACTGTGACTATTGCAAGGTACATGCAATGTTGCACAATAGGATAAGAGGCAGCATAAGGCTATAAGTGTCTGCACTTACATCCTCAGAACTGCTTTGCCTCCAGTCTGAAAGCTATCTACCGTTGGTTTGATCAGAATGGTTGCTGTTGCATATAAGTGCCCATTGAGGAATTTATTTGTGGGTTTCTTGCCAGTTCATGTTTTCTGGTGTTACTTGCCTAGAAAGGCAAGTGCCATTGTGAAAGACAAATTCCACCCAAAGATAACCACCATCAGTGTCTTTTCTGTCTGGGGTCTGCCCACGACTGTAAGGCATCTGTGATTTGTCAGGAGTTTGTCCCCAAGATGCTCTGCAGTTGTCTTTCTGCCCTTAACATCTAACTTGATAATCAGAGACTCAGGAGACTAGCACTTGCAGTGGAGGGTGCTGTCTGGTCCATTCGGTGAGTCTGTGAAGAAAAGGGTAAAAAAGGTTGCTGAACCTAGACATACCTCTCGAGGTTCCCTTCCTTCAGTGGGTATTGGTTTGGAAGCCATTAAGGAGAGTTCCATTAGCACATCTGCAGAGGCCCTGCAGACATCCATTCTGGACAGTAACAGGGAACCGCGGCTCACTTCCTTGGACGTTCCTTGCTGTATTTTTCCTTCTGTGCCAGAACTTAGGCCTACATTGGCCCATCCATCCCAGCCTATGGTTGATCCTCCCCTTAAAAAGAAACAAAAACAATTTTCAGCCTCTCAGGATCCTTCCCCAGACTGACAAGCTTTTCCCTAGGGAATTCTTAATGCTTTTGTAGCACCAAGACCACCTTCTGTTCAGCTTGCTACTCCAGTTACTCGTCGTCCTCCTCCTCTACCTAGGCGTTCTGCTGTGTATAAAGAGGCCTCTGAGAGAGAATTTGTTTCGTCTTCAGATGAGTCTTTGGCTTACTCAGAAGAAATGAATTATCCCCTGGGTTATGCTTCCCCAGAAGTTGATTCCAACAGTGGGAACTACCCTGAGGAAGACTTGTTATTTGGAGAAGCTTTTCCAAGAATGAGACTCTCTCAAGTGGGAATGCACACAAGCCTCACAAGTGCAGAAGAGGGTACTACAAGCCCTTATAGATGGGCTTCTCTTCTCCTTCATCTCTTCTACCTGTACTACCTGCTTTTCAGGATGCCTTTCTTTCTGCGTATAAAAACCCAGATAAGTCCCAAAAAGGTGTGATAGGTTTTACAAGGTCACTGAAGACAGCAAATTTCTCTACAAATGCCCCCAGCTGATCCTGCTGTGATTTTTGTGTTTTCAAATAGACCTTCCAGATTTTTGCCATCCACACTACCCTTCTATCCTCACATAAAGACAGCAAGATGATGGAAAGAATAGGAAAAAAAAAAAAATATTCACAGCCTCTGCTTTGGCCTTCAGTGCCGTTAACTATCAGACTCTTGTGTCTAACTATGTTCAGGTCCTGCAGGCTTCACAGCTGTTCACAAATCTCCCTGATTGTGCAACCAAAGCACAGCTTTCCTCTCTTTTGATGGCCTCTTTCCAGGTAACTAGACACTCCATAAGATGCAGTTATGATGCAGCTAGGTCTGTCCTTAGGAGATATTCCTGCCTAAGATTGCAGCCCTTTGTGTGATGACATCGACAAAACTTATGGATGCACCTCTTGACAATTCTGTTCTTTCTGGTGCTAATGTTGCTGCCCTTTTCAAATCCCTCAAAGAAAATTTGAGAGTTAAGGAACTGAAGCAAGTTTGTGTCCCCAGTTCCAAAGCATCTTAGGAATTCTCTTTCCAAACCTCATTTTGTGAGGAAGAAAACCTGCACCCCTCCTCTTCCTCACATGAAAGGGGACACACAGACAGAGTTCCTCCAGATCTCAACCAGCATCGGCTCAGATGTCCCCCTTTCTTGATAAGTCAGGTAGTTTGTAACTACCTGCACAGTTTCTCCAACATGCCACTTTCCCAACCCCTCTCTCGCTTTTTTCACTGACAAGCATTGACACAGACAAATGGGTCCTTTTGTCCTAAAAGCTTACTACATGGTTTGGAAATCCATCCCTCAGTGCCCTCAAGACCAACTCCCTCTTTTCCCTTAGGTGCTTCAAGACTTGCTCTCACAGGGGACCATTTGGGAAGTTCCCCCTCTGCAGAGAGGAAGATGTTTCCATTCCACCATGTTTCTAGTCCTCAGAAAAGATGGTTCATGGAGACCAATTCTAGATCTGTCCAAACTCGAGCTTTTTCTTCAGGGTCCCACCTTCTGCATACTTACTGTCCAGACTCTGTTCCCGCTCTTGCTGTCTCAGGCCTTAATGGTTTCTTTAGACATCAATGATGCACATCTTCACAACCCCATTCACCCCTCTGTTCAGGATGTTCTTAAGTTTTTCTGTTTTGTCTCATTTTCAGTTTTGTGCTTTGCTTTTTGGACTCTCAACGGCTCTGAGGGTCTTAACAAAATGTTTGGCTGCTGTCATTGCTTTGTCCAGCCTACATGGAATTCTTATTTGTCCTTACCTTGGATGATCTGCTTATTTAAGCAAATCATCAGACATTCTGCAACAAAACCACCATATCCCTGCCCGTAAAGCCTGAGGTTTGCAGTCTACTACAAGTCCTTCCGCAACCCTTATCAGGATCAGGTTTTCCTGAGGTGCAATATGAGGACAGACCTTATGATGGCTTTTCTTCTGCTACAACAAATGCTATCCTTGTTGCCCTTCCAACAGTTGCTTCCTTTAATCTCGGTGTCAGCCCGAGAGTTTCTCCGAATGATAGGATTCATTGCATCTGTTATCCCCATGTTACCCTTAGCCAGACTTCACATGTAAAAATTCCAGTGGTATCTGAAAACTCTGTGATGCCAGCATGCTGTTCCTTTGGAGTTAGTTCTTCCTTTTTTCCCTTGTCTGAAGAAAGAGCAACACTGGTGGATTTGACAGATATCTCTGAATTTGAGTCTTCCTCTACAGCCCCACATCCTGTGCAGGAACTATTTACAGATGGTTCAGTTATGCAGTGGAGGGCAACACTGGGAAACTCAAGTTCAAGGCCTTTGGTCTCCTTCCATGAGGAAACATATCAACATCAAATAGATGAGGGCTTTGATTCTTGCTGTCCAAGCATTCCAGCCCTCTCTCTTCCCATGTCCACTAAAGCTGTTCAGACACCATCACAGTTCTTTGGTATATGAACAAGCAGGAGGGCACAAAGTCATACTTGCTCTGCAGGTTGGCTTTTCAGGCCTGGGAGATTGTTTCTCAAGCAAACGTCACTTTACTAGATGTTCACATTCCCTCAGCTAAAACTTTTATTGCAGGCACTCTAAGCAGGTTCATGACACAAGCCCCCAAATAGATGCTTCACGGGGATGTGTTTCTGGACATTATCCACCAGTGGGGTACTCCTCAAGCAGATCTTTGCCTTCCCCTTGAACAGACAACTTCCAAAATTTTGTGTCAGGGTCCCTGATCCTCTGGTGTGGAAGGTGGATGCCTTGTCATTCTCATGGAAGTGGGATGTTTCTTCATGCACCCCCCCTTCCCACGCATTTAGAAAGTTCAGCTGAAAATACAACAGGACAACCAAAAAAATCTTGTTGGTGACCCCATTTTGGCCGAGACAGCACTGGTTCCCTCTTCTGCAGTTAGCCAAGGGCAGTCATCACAAGTTACTTCATGGGGTGTATCTTCTCGCACAAGATAAGGGATCTTGTATCCATCCACACAGACTCCGAGCCTGACTGTGAGTGATAGGTTTCTGATCCCTTTCAGACACCTTTTCTCTGAGGACGTGCTTTTAGTCCTGCAGAGGAGGCCAGGAAACCCAATACTAGGAGATACTACTTGTCCAAATTGAAGAGGTTCTTCATCTGGTGTCAAGAAACTGCTAGATCCATATCCAGTGGACATTCCCTAGTTCTTTGTGTGAGCTGCTTAAGGCTAGATTGGTTTATTCTTCTGTTAAAGCCCACTTATCCGCCATTTCTGCATGTCTGCATTTATTTCAGATTTTAGTTTCTAGACTAGAGTTCAAGTTCTTTCTTAAAGGAGTCCTTGAATTCAGACCTCCCAGGAAACCCATTCCTCCACCCTGGGATTTGAATTTTTTTCTGGAAAAGCTTACCCGGGCTCCTTTAGAGCCTGCAGTCTCGGCTCCCCTGACGTTTTGCACAAAGGAAGACTATTTTGCTGGTAGCCATCACGTCTGATAGAAGAGTTTCTTAACTCCAAGCCTTGATGGCTTCCCAACATTTTCTCATCTTCCACAAGGAAAGGACTTGTCCCTTAACCAATCTATCTGCATACTTTCTTTCTTTCCCCTCAAAATTCTACTGAAAGGCTGCTACATAACTTGGATGTGCATAAACAACTCATTCTACCTAGGCAAGACCAAGTCCATTAGGAAATCAGAGCAGCTGTTTTGTCTCCTTTAATCCCAGGGTGCTGACAAAACCTGTTTCTAAACAAACTCTTTTTCTACTTGGACCTCTTAAGGCCATTAACTTCTGCTGTGTGTTCAATAGAAAGACACCATCTTCCTCAGTAAAAGCTCATTCCACTAAGGCTGTAGCTCCTTCTGGGGCCTTCTTCAAAAGTCTGGACACTGCCTTTATTCTGGAAGCAGCTACATGGTCTTCTGTCCACATCTTCACTAAACATTACAATCTGGATACTATCTCCAGATCCAGAGCAAGCTTTGCCAAGGCAATCCTGCGTCGTTTCATGGAGACTTTTGGTCCAACCTCCCTTTCTCTTTCATGAACTGTGGTACTCTCACTCATGTTATGAATACTGCAACATGGGAGTAGAAGGACATAGAGTAGTTGTGTAAAATCTTACTATATCCATAGATGTCCTTCCTTTCCATGTTGCTGTGTTCTATCCCACCCTCCTTCACCCTTGGTTCATGCTTTTCTTAGGATATTTTGTTTTACCTCTTGTACTTGGGCTGGTGTTCTGACTGGGGTGTAAAGTTCTGAGGATGGTACATGCAGACGTCACTTTTATGGCCTACTACTCTTATTCTGTGTGCAATTCCACACGTACCTTGAAGTAGGTAGTTTTTGGTATACTGGCCGGAAGTTCGGGTCACCTAGGCGGGGAATCCCTCATATTATGAATACTGCAACATGGAAGAGAAGGACATCTAAGGTACCAACTTTAAGAAATGCACTTCCTGTGGGCATAAGATCCCCAATTCTGATGCCAACAAGAAGTGTGTGTACTGTCTAGGGCCTCAGCGTCTAAAGTCCTCATGGGATATCTGCACCACCTTCAACCTCAGTCCCAAGGGCCCTGTCTGACACAACAGATTAATACTCAAGGGGTTGCTTCCAGCATCTTGTTTTCCTGGGGCTCAAACCTCTCTAACTCTCTTAAGGAGTTTGTGCAATCAAAGAAATGAGCCCTCCAAAGTGTGAGGGCTTTTGTCATATCCGCCTGAAAAGCACAGGAAGACTTGGTGTCCGAAGACTGTTGCGCCTTGTATGGCTCCACAGGCCTCTTTGGATCAGACTGGCGTAATTACCATGTCCTGCTCTCCCTTACCATCTACCTCCTAGTCTGATCCCAGAACCTCAGATCCAATGACTAGGAGACTGTCTCTGGAGTTTGTTCTAAAACCTGTTTTCTCTGGCTCTGCCTGCTCAGTTACTTCAAACCCCGAAGAAGCATTCCAGGCCAGCATCTGTAGCATCATCCAGATTTTCCAGGAGCTTGACAGAGGCAGGTATGAACAGGATGATGTGAAGTTTTCTTGGGGCTCCGGTCCAGATGGGGCTACTACCAACTCTGTCCCTTCTTGAATCTGTGAGTGTACCTGCACAGCCAGTATTGTATCCTCTTATCTGACCTGTGGTTTCCGAGTCCCAGGATCCAAGATCCCAAAGACATTTGGCATGGGATCAGAGGAAGCTCCTCACCTTGACTCAGATGGTGTCCCTGACCGGCCCTGCCCTGATGCCGTCAGATCAAGGTGGATCTCTGATCTGAGAGGTCAGCATCTGGTCTAAAACGGTTGAGTTCGGATCCATCCCTTCTCCTCTGCTTTGGCTGTGGACTACTCGAGTCCAGTTTTCTCTAGAGGGCTTGGATCAGAGGTTGGGCCTGACCTTCTGTCCTTGAGGAGTGGGGAGAGGTTCCCCTTTGTCAGTCAGCCTTTCAGGTAGTAGAAAGGGTTTTCTGTTAACATAGAGAGCCATCCTCTCAAATCTCTGATCCTACCCCTCGCCCCACATTGGGTTCGAGATCTGACCCATCATTTCTGCTCCACAGGGTCAGCCAGCTCAGGGAAGTCTCCTCATATATTCCCCCGAAGGATTCCTCATATCTTCCAACACTTCTCCCTAGCACCCCGTAGAAGAGGTACCTCAGAGAACATGTAAGAGGAAGGCACATGGACTCCCCTGTAGAGTCTCATGGTAGACATCCATTTTGATGAGAGGGAAAAATCCCCCCCCCCCCCAAATCTCCACCTGATGTGTCCTTTGTGGTATCCTGGAAATCCTCAAACAGAAAGGTGACTGGTCCTCCCAAGCTCCTTTGCCTGAGGAATTGGTATTCCTGTAGGCTTTCAGGACTATATACATCTTGGTTGCCTCCCCGCGTGGATGAACTTGGTGATCTGGTTTCCAACTGGCCTTGGAAGGAACAGGACACTGTCAAGCCCATCCCCAAGCGACCGGATAAATTAATTGGAGTAAGGGAATCCCAGTTGATGCCATAGTTGTGGTGGTGGCCACTAAGAAGGAGCTAGCAGAAGAAAGCTGCTCTGTCCATCCACCAAACAGGGAGTCCGGGGTGATGGACAGATTTGTAAAGTTATGTATGCCTCAGCCATATTTGCACTGAAGTTGGTAAATTACCTGGCACATTTTACTCTCTTAAAGAGATTTGATCAAAGAGCTTTGACTGACTCACTGAGACTATGACTGCGGAGGATCTCAAGAAGGTATCTCAACTGGCTACTATTTCATCTATTGACTATTCATTGATGAGACTGTCCATTACAGCAGAGGGTATCTCATGAGCAGCTAGTTCAGGCATAGCTATTAGGAGACATGTCTTCATGAGGGAGTGCGACTTTGTGGAACACTTCAAGGTGTCTTGGTAATGCCCCCTTTGATGGCTCCTCCTGTTAGGGCCATTAGTGAAAGACAAGCTCACCTCCAACGAGCAGGAGGGAAAGACCCTGTCTGCAGTTGGAATCAAGTTTTCTACCCCTTAACTCACATTCAGTAAGATCTGACGAGGTGGTAAAAAAAAGCTGGTTCCGGAAATCTCAGGGACCTTTTCAAGACTCATGTGGGGATACTTCCTCTACAGGCAGAGAAAGAGATTTCAGTGGCAGATGTTAACGCAGAGTGGTTCTGCAAAACTAGGGCTTCTGAGACTCTGTCTCTGGCCCTATCAGTGCTACTAAAGTGTTACCTGACTGTCCATCTCTGGAAGCAGTCACGGGTCATTTTCCTTGTCCCTGAAAGCCTGGACAAATATCTCAAAAATGCATGGGTGCTAAGAAACACATTCAGAGGTTACTGCATACTTTTATTTATTTTTATTTATTTATTTAACATTTGTTGACCGGGAATGTCCGACTAGGTTCCACAGAGCCTGTTTTCAGCGGAGGCCCGGGGAGAAATGCTCCAGATGCATGTCTTTGGAATGTGGGAGGAAACCGGAGTACCCGGAGGAAACCCACGCGAACACAGAGAGAACATGCAAACTCCACACAGAAGGCACCCCAGCTGAGGATCGAACCAGAGAACCTCTTGCTGTGAGGTGACAGTGTTAACCACTGCACCACTGTGCATACCCTTTTCCCTTCCGCCTCTTGTCCAAAGAAAGACTGTTAGATGTTCCACCGAGAGGGAATATGCAGCTCAAATTCAAAAGCTGCAGCAGAGTCATCCAGAAGGTCCCACCCGAATAGATAGGATTCAAAATTTACTCCCACTTTTTAGCGCCAAAGAAAACAGGACCAGAGAACAATTTTAGATCCAAGTCTAGCCATGCATCCCAAATTTCTGACAAGTTCTGATACACTTGATAAGTGTAAGCATGGGCCTGGGAGATGAACCATTTACAGGTTACCTGTGTCTGTTAGAGACATGCATGCTAAACCAGAGATGGATTTCTGGTTTCCCATCCAGTTGTCCCAAGTTGCACTTAAATTGGGTTAGGGAAGAACTCTCTTTCACATGGATGGGGAGCCTATTCCATAGGCAGCCCCAGGATGTTAAGCAAATGCATGGCAGTTGTGGAAGGTCAGTTGAGACTGGTAGGATTCCAGGTGTTTGCCTGTCTTGACAATTGGATACTCACCACCCAAACCAGGCATCAACTTCTGTAAACCAGGAATTTCTTGCTTCAGCTCTCCATCTCCTTTGGTATTAAACCTTATCAAATAGAAGCTGACTTTTGTACAGACTCCGGACTTTATAGGAGCTCAGTTGGGTACTACAACTTCAGTGGCATTACCTCTTCATTGCATCACATCATTGAAAAATCAGGTGCGTGGCATGCTGTCTCATCAGTCCCCTTCAGCAAAACTAGTGTTACAATCTCTTGGGTCGGTGTCAGCTGCCATTTTTCTAGTTACTCTAGCAAGATTCTTTGTTGATCCTTTAATGTACACTGTCAGTTCAGTGGTGCATTCTTTGCCAGCCTCTGTCATTTCACATAAAACTCACTTCAGTTTGCAAGCATCATGTTCACTGGTGGATCCAGTCAGACAACCACTTTATGGCCAAACCATTCTCTTCCTCCCTCAAGAGCCACAATGGCCATGGATGCTCCCCAACTTGGGGGGGGGCATTTCATGGGAAAGATGGTCCAAGGCATATGGTTCCCATCAGAGACCAAGCTGTATGTCAGTGTAATAGAGATGATAGCAGTCCTAATGCTTGAAGCCTTTCAGGACCTTCTCCGTTTAGGGACTGTTGCAGTCCATATGGGCAACATGTTGTTAGTCTGATACATTAACAAACAAGGAGGAACCCGTCCTTACTGGTTGAGCAGAGCGGTCATGAGGGTCTGGGAATGGGCGATCTCCTGTTTAGAATGCTTTCTTATTGTGACACACATACTAGAGAAAACCACTGTGCTGGCAGACAGATTCAGCAGGTCCATTCTGATTCCTAAAGAGTGGTTCCTCAATCAAACAGTAGCAAGTATGATCTTCAGCTGCTGGTGCCATCCTTGCTGCAACCTGTTTACCTCTCCTCTCAACAAGTGCAGCAAGTACTCAACTCTGATCCCTCTCCGGGAGACTCACCAGGAGATGCTCAGATTCAGGATTAGCCACCTGGTGTTGTGTCTCCCTCCTCTCTTCTGCTGATCCCAAACTTTCTACAGAAATCAAGTAGGCTGAAAACCCCACTATCAACATTGCCTCCCTCTGACCTTAACAGATGTGTTTCCCCCTACCTCTGGTCTCACTTGCAATATTCTCCATGGTTACTGGCGCCCTGTAAGGATCTCTTATCTCATCCTTCAGAAGTTTGATATTCCATTCTTCACTCCTTCAAACTGACAGCATGGTTACTCCACTTGCATTGATAGTAAGACAGTCTAGACTCCCCCAGTAAGTGACATTATTTTGGCTTGTCAGAAGGCCTCCGCCAGGAAAGTCTACAGAAACAGATGGAAAAGATTTTCCATGTGGGCATACAAGCAGAATATTAACCCATTTTCAGCACCTACTTCAATTCATCATCTTTTCACTACCTTTTTTAAGGAAGGGGCTAGTTTTTATACTATTAGACTTCAGTTAGCAGAGATATCCAGCTTCAGTGCTGGAAACTAATCATTCGCTGACATCTAACTGATTATGTAAAGCTTTCATAAAGAGTATTTTCCTCCTCAGCCCTCCATTGAAGGATCCCTCTTCTTCTTGGCATTTGACAGTGGTTCTTTAGGGGTTAATTCAGAAACCCTTGGAACTGGCGGAGAAATGCAACATGATGTTTTTCTTGGAAAACAACCTTTTGGTAGCTGTCACTTCAGCCAAAAGAACATGTGCAGTCCAGGCCTTATTGGCTAGGCCTCCTTAGTTTTTTTATTTTTCCATAAGGATAGAGTGTCTCAATGAACTAACCCTTCCTTTTTGTCAAAAGTGGCCACAGAGACTAACTTTAACCAGTCCATACAATTGCCAGTTTTCTTTCTAAACTTAACTAATAATTGCAAATATATGCTGCACCTTCTTAATGCCCTCAGGGAGTTGTGTTTTTTATCTTCACAGGGCAAAACTGTACAGGAAGTCTAATCAGCTACCCATCTCTTTTACCCCAACAGCTTGTGTCAGGCAGTATCCAAATTACTCTGGCTAAATGGATTACTTGTATCTCGCTTATTTATCAAAAAGGTTTAGAGTTTTCTTGTCGCCCTAGATCTATGGCTACTTCATCTGTTTTTTCTTCAAGAACCTCTACTGACGACATCTGTGCTGCACCCACTTGGTCATAGACTTATACTTTTGTTACACATTACAAATTAGACATCATGTCCAGAAACAGAGCTTCCTTTGGTTTGACAGTCCTTCCTTCAGGACCTTCTGAGAGTTACGTAGCTGGAGACTGACCTGTTTGTGAGGAAGAATGAAAAGGACAAAAGATTTAGAAGTTATGTACTTTTCATAACCTGACATCTGTGCAGACAATTTTCATTCTTCCATACCTTCCCTCCCAACCATTACCAGCCCTGTCACTCCTAGAAAGGTATTTGGATGGTATTGGAACCCTCCTGTTCCTGGTTTGAGTTTCATCTTTTTTCGTCTGTTCTGTCTCTGTAACAGTAAACTCGATCTAAGGAGTTGGGAATGGAATAGAGCATTATGGGTAGAGGGAGAGCTCTAGATATGGATCCAAAGTCTTGTATTTGCAGGCTGTTTGGATGTGAGGATCAGATACTAGACCCGTTTGTGAGGAAAATTGAAAATGGATAGCACAGATGCCAAGTTATGGTTAAGTACTTAACTTCTAATTTTAATTACTTACCTGTAAAATAAGCACACAAGCACATGTACATATGTGAACTGGGCTTCTTGGGCTCCTTTTCACTGACAAGATTGTTAAAGAATGTATATGTATATGTGTATATATGGGTCTATGACATTTCACCAAAAATCCATTTCGTCGAAAATTTCTGACGTAGGGTCCAACTCGCCAAAAATCTGTTTCGCCGAAAATAGTACTGACAGTGTATATGCCCTTTTCCCCCACTGTAGTGCGATCTTGGAGTGAGAATATGAATGGGGGGGCATAGTGCAGTACTGGCTAGGCTTTTCTCTGTGAACTCAATTTTAGTAATATGATGGCGCAGAGAGTATTCTGTGACAAGTATTACAGAGGACCAGTGGGTTCTAGACTTGTCACTTTGGTCCATGTCTTTGAGCTCACAATTTCTCCAAGAGTGGCTGCAGTAGTGGAAGAATCCATCTCTGTGAAGCTATTAAGACAGTCCTAGATACTACTCTTCATATTAGCTGTGAAGACTTGTGTGTGCTCAAGCCCTTCACCATTTTCCCTGTTTTAGAAGATTTGTTGGATAACTTCATTTCTCTGAATTCTGATTCTTAGCCTCTAGGCCCTAAAGAGCCTGACAGAGTCTACAATATGCCAGACTCCTAAGTTCCTGTTAAAGAATCCTATTTCAGATCCCTCTGGTATTGTTCTGCCCACCGAGAAGCCTTCTAAGCCCTTCTCTTCTGAGGCTTTGCCTACAGATAGACAGTAGAGCCATGTAGATAAGGCAACAAAAACTGTGTACTTGTACTACTCTAGCTTTTAGGGCTATTAATTACCAAACCCATATGCTTTCTGATTTGCTGATTCAGAAGGTAAGTCTCCTGTACTGTTTTTACTTCTGTCTCTCAAGTGGCTAGACGTGATGAGTGTAGTTATGATGCTGCAATTTGCAAATGCTTGATGTTCTTCATTCCACATTGCTGCAGTCCTAACTATTGGGGTAGTCCGCTGTCCAGTCGGCCCGAATACCAAAGTATATGGCTGACGTTGGTCAGGGCGCATTAGACTGACGTCAGTACGTCAGGGTACTAATGCGCATGACCGACGTCATATCCTCAGTCTTTTTTGCCGCATGGTCCGATGCAGAAGCAATTTTGCGAGTGCAGGTTGGCGTTCTGAAAGTTTCTGAAGTCAGAGTTTCAGACCGAATCAAAGTTGGCTAAGTACCCCGTTGGGGAATATTTTGGTTTTTTCTTGCCTCAGTATTTAACCGGATGTCAGAAAAGGTGAATAACTGTATTTCTTGTGGGAAACAGATACCTCATAGGGATTACCATACTTTGTGTATACCTTGTTTAGGGCCTGAGCACGACGTTGTTGGATGCCGCTCTTGTGCTAGATTTAACAAACGCACTATTAAGAGAAGGTTAGACTGTGCCAGGTTAGTTCTTGGGAAGCGTTGTAATTATAAAATGCCGTCGGATGCTCCGGCGCCGCTTCGACCAAGAAGCGCAAGGACAAAGCAGCAAAACCTAGAGTTGAAGAACCGACAGTCCCGGACGTCGGTTCTCTAGAAGGCTCAGTGGAGCCGGAGGTTCTGCCAGGAGTTTCTTTGGAGTCTCAGGGAGAGACTTTACTGTTACAAGATGTGTCCTCTCAGGAAGTAGGCCAGGCTGAGGGGCTTCTCAGGTGGCTGTTCTTCCCTCTCTTCCTAAGGTGGTTAGGGCCTCCCCTTCTGTTTCCAAGGCTTCTTTGAGAGGCAGGCCAAGTTTAGCTTCAGTTGGGGTTTCTCCTAGTGCTTCAGGGTCTTTGCCTAAGAAACATATGCTTAAAATGGCAGAGGATTTAATTACTATGATTAGGGGTTCTATGCCCCCTCCTGATAAGAGGCCTAGGGTGGAACCTGAGTTTGAGAGTTTTGAGCAATGTTCGGAGGCTTCTGAGTCTTCGGCTGAAGACTTGCAGGAGTATCCTCCTTATTCTGATTCTGATGTGGATGATTCTACTCCTTCAGCTTCTCCTCCTGAGGATTTTTCTTTTTCAGAGACTCTGCATTCCATGAGGGAGCATTTTAAATGGGAAGGTCAAGATTTCTCTGACTCCAGGAAGAGGCTTAGGGAATTCTTGTTTCTACCCCAGCATAGGCCTTTAGCTATACCTCCTGTCCTGAATGTGGTGGAAGATGTTTTTGCAGAAGCTTCCCTGAATCCAGATTCTTTGCCTCCTGCTCCAGTTAAACCGGATAGGTACTATAGGGTGCCTGAAGCTCATAAGTATCTTTTTAAGAGTCCTAGGGCAGACCCGGAAACTATCTCTCAGGGGCCTAAAGGTGTGAAGGCCTCTGTTGTTAAAAATCCTGTTCCTCCTGATAAAGAGGCAAGGGCTTTGGATAGATGGGGAAAGAAAGTGTATACTTCTTCCACTTTAGCCATGAGGGCGTTGAATTGTCAGTTTCACATGTTAAAATATCAGAATTATCTCCTTTCACAATTGAAATCTAAGGTGGATGCTCTGGCAGAAGGTATTGAATGTAAAGAGTTGCAGGATTTAGTTCATGTGTCTGAACAGGTGGGTAAACATTCCCTGCAGTGTGGTTTTGATGCTGTGCAGGCCTCCTCGAGGGTGGCTGCCACGGGTTCTGTTCTTCGAGCACGCCTGGTTGAGGGATCAGAATTTAGCTGAGCATGTTAAAACAAGGATTTTGGATGCTCCTTTACAGTCTGATGTGTTGTTTGGTGCGCCTGTGGAAGCAGTTTTAAAGAAAATGGAGGACAAGGCTAAGTCTATGCAAACTGTTAAGGATTTTTTGCAGGTTCAGCCTCCGAGTTTAGTAGAAATTGGCCTACTAAGGGATGGACTTATCCTGCTTATGATTCTCAGTCTAGGGGTAGGTCTAGACATGGTAGGGGCAGAGCTCAAGGTTCTTTTAGGCCTAGGACAGGGAGTTCCCCTGCTCAGACTTCTGGTGAGGGCAGGGGTCAGTCCTTTCGTAAGCAGACCCAATGACCTGCCTTTTCAGCTGCCAGTACATTCTCGCCTGGCAGCACCTTTGGGAGGAAGGCTGTCTCTTTTCAAAGAAAATTGGGATTTAATTACCCAAGACAGATGGGTTCTGGATATCATTCACCACGGTTACAGGTTTTATTTCCATACCTTGCCTCCTTTCAAAGGCATGCCAGACATTCCTCCTCTACAACGGACAGAGGCTCACAAGCAAATTTCTCTGTTGCTCGAAATAGGGGCCATTCAGCCAGTTCCTGTGCCAGAAAGGGGCCTAGGATTTTATTCTCGCCTGTTCCTAGTACCAAAGAAGGGGAACACGTGGAGACCAATTTTGGATTTATCTATCCTCAACACTTATCTGGACATTCCCAAGTTCAAAATGTTGACGTTACAACAGCTTTTACCTCTGCTGGGCAAAGATCACTGGATGGTAACTTTAGATCTCAGGGAAGCTTACCTTCATGTGCCTATAAGACTAAGTTGCAGGAAGTATCTGCGTTTTCGAGCTGGAAATTCTCATTATCAGTTTTCTGCATTGCCCTTTGGCTTATCTACTGCGCCCAGAGTATTCACAAAGGTTCTGGCTCCAGTGATAGCTTACTTCAGGCTAAAAGGAATTCAAATCTATCCTTACTTGGACGACTGCCTGATTCTGGCTCAAGAAAAGGAAGATCTTCTACAGCATTTGGAATATGTCATAGCAGTGCTAAGATGCCTAGGGTATTCTGTGAACAAAATAAAGTCCAGTCTAGTACCCTCTCAAGACATGTGCTTTCTGGGTGTGAGACTGAATACAGCAGCCCAGATGGCCTTTTAACCCCGGACAAACAAAAGAATCTTTCCAGTTACTTCCATCAACTATCTCTTCAGTCCGGGCTGACTGCAAGGACAGTCCTTCAAGCCTTAGGGTTCATGGCATCTTGTATTCTGGTGCTTCCCAATGCCAAACTGCATATGAGGAAGCTGCAATGGTATCTCAAAATGTATGGACACAGCACTGCCAGGATTTGGACACTGTCATTCAAATAATACCTTGCATTCAAAAGGAATTTTTGTGGTGGGCTCAGGAATGTCACCTAAACAAGGGACTCTCTGTGACCCGGCCAGAGGCAAGTCAGATTCTAACGACAGATGCCTCAGACATTGCTTGGGGAGCTCATCTAAATGGAAAGTGGATACAAGACAAGTGGCCTGCCAGACTTCAGCATCTACATATCAACATGAAAGAGATGTTAGCAGTCCAGTTTGCATTAATGGCTTTCAAGGAGTTACTTCTTCCTGGACAGGTGTTTATTCTAACAGACAACACAACTGTCATGTGGTACATCAACAAACAAGGGGGAACACATTCTTACCCATTGTGCAGGCAAGCAATGATTTTATGGGAGACTGCGCTCAGCTTGCAAATAACTCTTCAGGCAAGGTTTCTGCCGAGCACAGAACTCCTTAGCAGATGTGTTAAGCAGACAAATCATGGATCCCCACAGTGGAAACTGGATCTTCATGTATTTCAAAATTGACAGTGTCATGGGGAACTCCAGACATAGATCTGTTCGCTTCTCCACTAAACCAACAGCTGCCAAAGTTTTGCACAAAGAGGTTTCATCACACAGCTTGGAAAGTGGATGCTCTTTCTTTCAGTTGGAAAAATCTTCATGTGTATGCTTTTCCACCTCTGCCTCTTCTTCCAAAGGTGCTTCTCAAGGTCAGACAAGACAAGCCAAGGATGATTTTAATAGCTCCAGATTGGCCTCGGCAGCACTGGTACCCATTACTGAGGAGTCTGGTAAGGAAGCCTCCATGGCCTTTACCCTTGATTCCACACCTGTTGTCTCAGAGGGACGGTCACCTGCTCAATGTCAAGCTTCACTCTCTTCATCTAACAGCCTGGCATATTCTGTTTTGAAAGACAGCAGGTCTCAACTTCCTCAACAAGTTTTAAATGTGATTATGGAAGCCAGAAGACCTAGTACAAGGAAAGTGTACGCAGAAAAATGGAAGAGATTTTTATTTTGGACTGCAGCAAAGAATTTGGAGATTTCTGAGCCTAATTTGAGTGTGGCTCTTCAATATCTTACTGAGTTACTGGACAAAGGTTTGTCTTTCTCTTCCATTAAGATTCATGCTGCAGCAATTTCAGCTCACTATGATTGTGACCCACCATTGTTTTCACATCCTTTGTTCAAGCAATTTCTTAGAGGGGCAAAGAATATAAGACCCCCACGTAGAGCTCCTACTCCTGCTTGGGATCTCAATTTTGTGTTGGAGAAACTTACTCTACAACCTTTTGAGCCTCAGCTACTGCTGAACTGAAATTCTTGTCATGGAAGACTGCTTTTTTGTTGGCCATTACTTCTGCAAGAAGGGTTTCTGAGTTGCAGGCCCTTATGGCGGTTGAGCCTTTTTTGATTTTTCATAAGGATAGGGTATCATTACGTACTAATCCTTCCTTTATGCCTAAGGTGGTTTCTAGTGTGGCTTTAAACCAAACTATTCATTTGCCTACTTTTTATGCAGATCCTCAAAATAAAGGGAAAAGATTTTGCATACTTTAGATGTACACAGGCAATTGCGTTATTATTTAAGCAGGACTAAGGATTTTAGGCAGTCTCAGCAGTTGTTTGTTTCTTTTGCTTTGAGTTCAGGGCAAGCCTGTGTCAAAACAAACTATTTCTAGGTGGATTGGGTTTTGCATTGCATTTTGTTATTCCCATCATGGCAAGGAGATTCCAGCTGGGATAAGGCCTCATTCCACTAGGGCTACTGCCACTTCAACAGCATTTCTAAGGGGGGTGGCAACTAAGGATATTTTGGAGGCAGCTACTTGGAGTTCAGTGCATACTTTCTCTAAGCATTATCACCTTCCTCTCTACTCTAAGTCTAGGGCTGGTTTTGCCACAGCTATTTTGCAAGGCATATTGTCAGCTCCTGCTTCTTTATGATTTGCCAGCCTCCCTTACCTCTGCTTTGGGATTCTACCCAATAGTTAGGACTGCAGCAATGTGGAATGAAGAACATAGTACAGTTTTGTACCTACCATAAATGTAGATGTTCGAGGATCCACATTGCTGCAGTCCAATTTACCCTCCCTCCTTCCCCTCTGTGTTTAGGGGTGGTTGTGTAGGTGAGGTTATATGCTGATAATTTTGTATATATTGTACATATTTTTGGTGCAGGTATATTTGGCCTTGTCTTTTTAGGGTCTTCTGACATCTGGGGCAAGAAAAGACTGAGGATATGACGTCGGTCATGCGCATTAGTACCCTGACGTACTGACGTCAGTCTAATGCGCCCTGACCGACGTCAGCCATATACTTTGGTATTCGGGCCGACTGGACAGCGGACTACCCCAATAGTTAGGACTGCAGCAATGTGGATCCTCGAACATCTACATTTATGGTAGGTACAAAACTGTACTTTATAGTACTGCAGCTATTCAGTTTTGTGTAGGCTTTCATGGTTTTAGCTTCAGCTTTTGCTTGAAGATATTAAGGCAGAATTGCTGGATTATTCTCTGGATGTATATAATCTTTTTTTGCTTCTGCGGCTGCAAAACTTTTCAAATCCATGCAAGAGAAAAGGTGTAGTTATGCAGGTCACAAAACAAAATTCTCTTTCTTGTGTGCCTAATTTCAGACAAATTATCCTTCTAAATCTGGTCATTTTCTGCATAAGTGTCTGAAGTCTTCTGAGAAAGTTAAGACCTCAACAGAAGAGGTTGCAGGAGGAGTCTGTAAATTGCAGAGGTTCGAAACGTATGTTTCAAGATAAAATTACTAACTTTTAAACTATCCTCTTCCAGATTCTATTCACTTTGGCCTGTCTCGGGTACATTTATCTCTAAGGCTGTCTCTTTTGTGCCAGTTTGGCAAATGATAACTTCAGATAAGCGAGTAGTCTCTCATCTGGAGGGAAATTACACAAGTCAGAACTGCAACAGTGAAACAAGAACACAGATGGTTCTGAAAGTAATCCACCACGAAAAATAGCATTATCTTCTGCAAGAAAAACTAATGGACAAGGTATCGATTCCACAACCCAGGAAAACTCAAATCTGAGAGGGAATTGAGCAAGATTTCTGTAGCTTCTGTGCAACCTCCATGCTTGGCCAAAAGGGTCTATTACAAAATGCAAGTGAATCAAGAGTCTGGTAAATTGTAAGCCCATTCAAATATTCTCTTTTTAGAACGAAAAACATTCTAGAACAAAAGCCTGTATTCTGTAAAGGAGGAGGAATCAGTTCTATTGTACCTTGAGATAACCGATCTTGCTTCCTCCTGCTTTACAAAAGATTTCTCGTTCCCAATAAGGAAGGGAATTTAAGGGCCATTTTGGATATTACCTTCCACAGAACTTTCCTAAAACTTCCAAGTTTCAAGATGGTGATAATTCAGTTATTGCTTCCAGTGATTTTTTTCCTCAGGCTTACATGGTAACTTTATATTTAAAGGATGTACATCTCCATATTCTTGTTCATCTGTATGTCAGGAAATTCTTGTTTTTGTGCCTCTTCATGTCTGGTTCAGTTTTAAGTTTTATCAGTTAGTCTTTCTGATGCCACAAGTGTATTCACAAGGTGCCTAGTTCCAGTCATTGCTTTTTGCAGACAAAAGCCATTCAAATATTCCTTATTTAGACTTGTATTTTTATTCAGGCTCCTACCCAATAGCTGATTTTGATTCATGTGCATTTTATAATGGACCTTCTAGCCAGGCTAAGGTTGCACTGAACCTAAAGAAGTCTGCATAATTCCATCTCACAGATTTGGGATTTTTCTGGGTTGCAGAATTTGATAGCTTGTCGATGACCATTTTTCTTCCAGCAGATAAGGTTATTTTTCTTGGATTACGTTCAAAACCATCTATGTTATTGTTTCACTGTTGCAGTCCTGACGTGTGGGATTTCCCACCATGGAAAACCCTTGGTTGGACCCCACTACCAGGGGATATGTTGTTGTTCTCCTGTAGCTGGTGATTGCCCTGTCCAGCGTCATTGCATTTGGGTATAAAGGGAGCAGGCCAATGCCATGACCTAGGTACTTCATTGTCCCCAATATGTAGGACATTTCCAGTGTTTCCTTGAGGCCAGGAGTCTGGGGCCCTGTATTCCAGAATAAGTGTGAAGGAGGAAGGAATTAAACTTGACTAGGAAGGTGACTGTCCTAGCCTGTCTCTTGGGCCAGAGGTAAGGAGGGAGGGAAAGAATACTGAAGAGTGAATATACTCTCACCTCTACATTAATGGAAAGGGTACACAACTGTACTACTTTTGATGTACAAGGGAAATTCTCAGAGTTCTAGGCTTAATGGCATTAGTGATTGCTATTTGCCATCACACCACCAAGAAAGGTTATTCCTTCTACTCAAGATTTGAACTGCGATCTGGAAAAATAAATTAAAACAGTAGGCAGAAAAGCATATGAAAAACTTGCAACTTTAATAAAAAACAAAAACGAACCAAAGATGAGTGCTTTCGTACTTCCAAGTTACATATATATATATATATATAGATATAGATATATATATATATATATATATATATATATATATATATATATATATATATATATATATATATATATATATACATACACATACATACCCATACTATAAAGTTACATTTGCTCATCATTATGACTGTTCATCCACTAATTTGGTTTATCCTGCAATTTGTAGTTTTTGTCATTATTTCTATGTGGGAAAGACTTGCAGGAAACTGTCAGAATAAAAGAACATAATGGGCCTATCAGAAGTTCTGAGTCTGGAAATGCACTAGCTAGGCATTTGCTAACTTGTGCTAATTTTGAAAAATTTCTATTTTTAGTATTAGAACAAGCAGAACTGTTTTTTGGTAACTATGCTATTCTTCTGGAGGTTAGGGAACTCAAATGGCAACTTTTGCTGAGAGCGGATTCAGCTCCTGATTTGAATGATACCAATTTAATATGTGCTTTGAAATGGATTACCTGAGTTCATATGACACTAACTTTTCACTAGTTTACTGTATG
>NC_056738.1:25101175-25102654 GCF_019279795.1 Protopterus annectens | reverse complement strand
GCAAAATTTCTACATTTCCCCAAGATGCCCAGATTCATCAGATAGACAGGAGAGAACACTGGGAGCTGACCCTTCGACATGCCTGAATAAAAAAACTATTTTCCTCTAGAGAAGTGAGGTAAGTGAGTACAAGAGCTGTTTTTCTCTAAGCAAGTTCCAAAACTGTTTTCCTCTAGGTAATGAGGAATGTTGAGTGTTGTAGTAATTAGTAGGTTATTTAGTGCTTACAACAAGTTCTGAATGTGTGTGTGTGTGTGTATATATATATATATATATATATATGTGAGTGTGTGTGTGTGTGTGTGTAGTTTCATAGGTTGGTACAAGGCTATCAGCCCTAGGGCCTATACAAGCCTATCTATAACAATTCCTGGGATATTTCTTCCCACAATATTTACTTCCCTGGACCCTGTCTAGCAGGGCAACTGGTGTGATCCCCGGGGTGAATTTCCTATCTCCCATCCACTCGTCGGTGTTCCTTTTGAAGACGGTGAAGGAGGTGCTCTGCTTGACATGAATGGGCAGTCTATTCCAGAGTATGGAGAGTCCTTGGGTCAGGAACCTGTCCCTCCAGCATGTGTTGTTCATTGTGATGACAAGGTTTAGATCCCTGGAGCGTGTGTCTCTGAAGGATTGTGATTTCTTTAAGTGTAGCATGTCCAGCAGCTCAGGGTTTGACATTGACTTGTATTTTAAGCAGAGATCGCCTCCAAGTAGATGATATGCCACAGAGTATAGCTGGAGTTTTTTTTAGACGGTTAGAATAGGACATCTACTTTAGACCTGTGATTGTTTTCATGAGGTATTTCTTCGACCTTTCTAGCTGTTGCAGATATCTTGTGAGGTACTTACCAAATGGGGCATTCTACTCTATAATGGGTCTAATGAGGGAATAGTACAGTGGGACAATTGCCTCCTTTTTTCTAGTTGAAAAGCCCTTAGTGATGAGGTGTGCCACATATAAGAATTTTCTGACTTTTGTGGTGATGTGGTTATCGAAGGTGAGACCACTGTCCACCTGTGTCCCTAAGTCTCTCATCACACTTTCGGTGTTTAGTGTACTGCCACCTATGTTGGTAATTCATGGGTACATGTTTTTTTCCGAAAGGGAATAACTATACATTTTCTGGCATTAAGCTTGAGCCCATGGCTCTGGCACCAAGCATCTATTTCTGTAAGGCCCTTTTGTAGACTAATCCACATTATTTGTGGATTAAATAATACATCCCAGTTTGCAGTCATCTGTGAATTTTGTTAGCCAGAGTCCCTTAGTGTTGGCCTGTACTTCAGAGAAGTAGATGCTAAGCAAGAGCGGTCCCAGGACTGAACCCTGAGGTACTTCACTTTTCACTTGTCTAGAGCTGTATTTGGAGTTGGCTACTTCTACAGACTGTGTTCTGTCAGTAGGCCAGTTGGCAACCCCTTGAGTGGCGTAGGGTTTTATTCCCAGATTAGTAAGTTTATCTATGATTTCAGAGT